>NW_012115211.1:2143516-2183741 GCF_000951035.1 Colobus angolensis palliatus | reverse complement strand
TCAGGCCCCGCCCCCTGGCCCCGGTCAGTCCCCTCCGCCGCCCAGTCTCGCCCCACGCCCCCTGCCTCCTTCCTTGTTTCGACGCCTCACCTCGCTCTCTAGCCCTCAGCTCCTCGGAATGCGTGGGGGCTTCCTGCAACATCAGTGTCAGCCGCCCTGCACTAAATCGCGACCCTGTGAAGGTGTTTCCACTGTGCCCATCACACTAGGAGAAACTGAGGCGGGGGCGCGGTGAGCGATGAATTCACAGGTCTAAGGCTGTGACCATCCCCAAATATTGTTAACACCATGCTGACAGCATCCCTAAAATATCCGCCCCTCTGTACCATGGAGTGGGAATACACAAACACCACTGGATCCCCACAGAAGAGCTAATTTTGCGTGTGTGAATAGCTGCGCAGGCAAAGAGCGGCAAGAGGGCAGCGGGCAGGAAAACCCTCACAGAGGGCGTGACATCTGAGCCATCTGAAGGATGAGTAGGACTCTGTCAGGATGTGAGTGTATGACAAATCTAGGACTTACAGAACCTGAAACTCTGGGGTCCTGATGTCACTGCTTTACACAATATACCTAGAGTCACTTAGGCAAACAAAAATATTGCTATTATTATAGCCTACTAGGCTACTTACTCTATTTCCCCCTTCTTAATCATTTCCCAGGCAATGTTCATTCATTCAACAAATATTTATTAGCACCTATGTTAATGTGCTGACTACACAGAGAAATAGCAGATCCAATTCTGGACTCAAAGGAGGAGACAGATACGTAAACAAGTAATCACAATAAAGTGCTGTCAGAGTAACTGAGGGTTGTACAACGTGCAATGGCAACACTGAAGAAGGAACCCTCATCTAGGGGGTGGAGAGGGCTTCAGAGAGGAGATAATGTGTGCTGGTTCAAAAGGATGAAAAAAATCGGAAGTTGACAGGCAAGGGAGGAGTGGGCTTTCCTGGCAGAAGGTACCTGTGCGTGACAAGGTTTGGAGGTAGAAAACAGTTTGAGTTCCAGAAATGATGAGAAGTTCCTTGTGCTTGAAACTATCAGATTGTGAAGGGCCTTTGCATGCCATACTAAGAAATTTAGGTGCTTTTCCTCTATGAAAATCCAGTGGAAGTTTTTAAGGTGGCAATAATTGTAATAACAATGGCAATAGTAAACACAGCAGTTAATACTTACTGTTTCCTGTGTGGCAGGGGCCATCCAGAGTATTTTACATATATTAACTCATTTAATTGCTGTCCAGAGTATTTTATATATATTAACTCATTTAATTCTCATGCTGACCTTACAGCCTAGGTAGTAGTAGTATTCTTATAGTATTGTTAGCCCCACTTTACCAATGAGAAGACTGAGTTGTAGGGACAATCAATAACCTACTCAATGTTAATCACTTGTGGACCACATTTGAGGTGTGCTGGTAAACCAACTCTCTAGGAAAAAAATTAAAGTTCTGATTTGTGGCATTTGCCAATTTCTTTGGTGTCAATTCTCCCACAGTGGCTGATTTCAACATAAGAATATTTCATCACTGACTGCGGTTGGATAAAGATGCTAACAATCAATTCTTGTGAGCTGGAGTGAACCAGCTCCAGCACACCACTGCTTGTGTAGACATGGAGATGTACCACGCAGATCCCCCTTCAAAGAATTGTTGCACAGCTGCAGGGAATGTGAAGAAAGCTGTAGGAAGCTGCAGAAGAGTCTCCAGCGGTCAGCTGCTTTAGGGTCTATCCTATAGCAGAGAGCAGTCTTGCCTAGGGAAATTTCCTTCCTGGGGCAACCCTAACCCAGCAACGGAGCAAGGTGAGGGAATCAAGGCCTAGCCATTTTGGTCCTTCATGAGACAATTCTTACAGGAAATACTAGCTCCAGCACACCTGCCACCTTGATTAAGGCTTCATCAAGCCTCTTTGACTTCTTCCTCTGCCCTTTCTTGCTTCCTTTCCCTTTCATAGATGTTGATCTCTAATAAACATCTTGCACCTCAAACTCCATCTGAGCCTCTGTTTCTAGAGAACCCAATCTGTAACATCAACTCAATCAACATACATAGTAAGTAGTGGAGAAGGGACTTGAACCCAAGTCATGTGGATCCTGATTCCATATTCTTAATCACTAACAGAGGCAGATTTACCCAGAAGGTTTTGAAGATTAAGCTTCAAGGCTCCTACCTTGCACAAACTCTTTCCAACTGAGTAGCCTTCCCATAGAAGCTGTTCTGACCATAGAAGAATAGGGACTGTGGTAGGCAGAATCACGCCCTCCCTCCAAAGATATGCATGTGTTGATTCCCAAAACCCATGACTGTGTTACCTTACATGGCACAAGAGACTTTACAGATGTGATTAGGTTAACGATCTTGACATTGGAGGATTATGCTGGTTTATTTTGGTAGTCCCGATGCAATTATGAGGGTCCTTAAAAGTCATAGAAAGAAATGTGACAATGGAAGCAGAGTCAGAAAGATTTAAAGAATTAACACCATATTGCTGACTTTAAAGATGGAAGAAGAGGCCACCAGTCAAGGATTGTGAACAGCTTCTAGAAGCTGGAAAGGCAAGGAAACAGGTTCTCCTCTAGTGCCTCCAAAAGGAACAGAGACCTGCTGACACACTGATTTTAGTCCAGTAAAACCCATTTCAGACTTCTGAACTCCAGGACTGCAAGACGATATATGTGTTGTTTTAAGCCACTGTGTTTGTGGTCATTTGTTTCAGCAACGTTAGGAAACTGATAAAGGAACCTAAAGGTATCTGTTTTGTATTGTCTCTATCTCGTTAGCCCAAATGGGCAGTACTTCTATTGATAAAATTATCTTAAAACCTTTGAGGATTTCCTATAAATTTTACTGGAGTTCTTTCCATTAGACAAAAACCATATCTATATTTCTTCCCAAGAAGTGCCCTTCTCTCACTTGGGCTGAGACTCAGGGTGGTGGTACAATAGTCTTAAAAGTCTTTTTATTTTTTTAGAGATAGGGTCTTGCTCTGTTGCCAGATTGGAGTGCAGTGGCATGATTACGACTCACTATAGCCTTGAACTCCCAGGCTCAAGTGATCCTCCTGCCTCAGCCTCCTGAGTAGCCGGGACTACAGGCACATGCCACCATTCCCAGCTCGTTTTTGTATTTTTTGTAGAGACAGGGTTTCACCATGTTGCCCAGGCTGGTGTCGAACTCCTGGCCTCAAGTGATCCCCCTACCTTGGCCTCCCAGAGTGCTGGGATTACAGGTGTGAGCCACCACGCCCAGCCAGCCCTAAGATTCTTAGAAGCATTTCTTTTTCCTGGTTGAAATATAAGGTACACCCATAAGATTCTTAGAGACCTTCTACAAAACCACAATATAACCACCAATATTAGGAAACTAACATTGACAAAATACTAATACCTCGAGTTCACATACCTTCTTCAAATTTTCTTGATTGTACCATTTAAATGTGTTGTGAATCTAGGATCCTATCCAGGACTATTTGTGTTGTTGTCATATCTCTTTAGTGTTCTTCAATCTGGTACTGTTCCTCAATCTTTGCTTACTCTCTACTATCTCAACACATTTGAAGATAACAGGCCAGTTAATTTTTGGAATGTCTCAATTTGAGTCTATCTGATGTTTCCTCATGAGTTTCCTCATGAGTAGATGCAACTTTGGCAGGAACACAACAGGAATAATTCTTTGTTCTTCTCAGTGCATCATGTCAGGAGGCATAGTATGTTGATTTGTCCCATTGCTGGTGGTGTTAATTTTCAGTACTTGGTATAAATTATGTATGCCTGGTTCCTCCAGCATCAAGTTAATGAAGAAGTATTTTCTACTTATTAATTGGTAGGTTGTTACTACTTATTGGCATTCTCTGGTAATATAGAGCTTTCTCTTCTTTCCCAGTTATTAACTTATTCATTTATCTCAATATGTATGAGTTCATACATGTTATTGAAAGAATTTTAATTAACTATTTATTTGATGCTCAAATTATTCTGCAGTTGTCCTGGCCAACACAAGTTGACTAACCCCTTCAATATGGCTCTTGTGTCCTTTTGATATGTCTCCTTTACTCCTCTCATTCTATACTTTGTTATTTATAAGCTATTGCAGGTAATCTTGTACTTTCTTTCCCAGCCCCAGTCCCAGAATCAGGTATTTCTCCAAGGAGTGCCGGTTCCTTTTAACGGAAAACAGTATTCAGAAACCAAGATTTGGGTGCTGGTGTGCTTACTGTGACTGGGATGCTGCTGCCCTCAGGTTCTTTCAGCAGATAGAGCTAGGAAACTGTATATAATAATTTTGTTAAATTTATTCCTTAAGTATCGTCTTCTTTATAAAATTGAAGTATAATTCACATAGTATAAAATTTACCTTTAGTGTACAATTAGTTGATTTTTAGTATTAATATATTCACAAGGTTTCAAAACCATCACAAATATCTGATTCTAGAGTATTTTCTTTACCTCAAAAAGAAACTCTGTACCCCTTGGGAGGCTGAGGCAGGAGAATCACCCGAACCTGGGAAAAGGAGGTTGCAGTGAGCTGAGATCACATCTCTGTACTCCAGCCTGGGTGACAGAGTGAGACTCTGTCTCAAAAAAAAACAAAAAGAAAAAAAGAAACCCTGTACCCATTAGCAGTCACTCCCTCATGGCAACCACTAATCTACTTCCCATGTATGTGGATTTTTTTTATTCTTGGCATTTCATATAAATGGCTTTGTGTGGTTTTTTAATACTATTGTAAATGAAATTTTTTCTTAATTTTATTTTCAGATTGTTCATTGTAACTGTATGGAAGTACAATTGATTTTTGTATATTGAGCTTAAATCTTGTAACCTTTTAAACTCATTTAATGTGTCTACAGTGTGTTTTGTGGATTCCTTATGATTTTACATATAGACAATCATAACATCAGAAAATAGATTACTTCTTCCATTCCAATCTGGATGCTTTTTATTTATTTATTTAGCCAAAATGACTTGGCTAGAATCTCCAGTATAACACTGAATAGAAATGGTAAGAGAAGGCATTCTGGTCTTATTTCAGATCTTAGGGGAAAAGCTTTCAGTCTTCTGCCATTAAGTATGATGTTAGCTGAAGGTTTTTTGTTAATACCCTAATCAGGTTGAGGAAGTTCCCTTCTGTTCTTAGTTTGTTGAATGCTTTTAATCTGTAGAATGCATTTTCTACCTTTGCTGAGGTGATCATGTGGTTTTCACCCCTTATTTTCTTAATATAGTGTGTTATATTGATTAATTCTTGTATGCTGAACCAACCTTGCATTCCTAGGATAAATCTCACTTGCCATGATGCTGGATTTGGTTTGTTAATATTTTGTTGAGGATTTTTGTATCTATATTAACAAGAGATGTTGGTCTGTGGTTTTCTTTTTATCTGATATCTTTGTCTGTTTTGGTATCATAATTTTGGTCTCATAGAATGAGTGGGAAAGTGTTCCCTCCTTTTCTATATTTTTATGTGTGAATTTGTATAGGATTGAAGTAAGTTTTTCTTTAAACATTTGGAAAAATACACCATGAAAGTCATTTAAGCCTGGGCTTTTTTTTTTTTTTTTCCTGTGGGAAATTTTTTGATTGCGGAGTCAATATCTTTAGAAATTCTTTTAGAGCAAGTCTCCTGGCAAAGAATTCTCTTAATTTTCTTTCATCTAAGGATGCAGCTATTTTACTCTTATCCTGAAGTATATTTTCACTGAATGTAGAATTCTGAGTTGACCTTTACTTTTTCTTTTCCCCTTCCTCCCTTCCTTCCTTCCTTCCTTCCTTCCTTCCTTCCTTCCTTCCTTCCTTCCTTCTCTCCCTCCTTCCTTCTCTCCCTCCTTCCTTCTCTCCCTTTGTCTCTCTCTTTCTCTCTTTCTTTCTTTTCTTTCTACAAGGTCTCACTCTGTTGCCCAGGCTAGAGTGCAGTAGTGGTGCAATCATGGCCCACTGCAGCCTTGATCTCCTGGGCTCTGGCAAAGCTTCCTGAGTAGCTAGACCCACAGGCACATGCCACCACACACAGATAATTTTCTTTTTTTGTAGACACAGGGTCTTACTATGTTGTCCAGACTGGTCTTGGACTTCTGGGCTCAAGCAATCCTCCCACCTTGGCTTCCTAAAATGTTGAGATTACAGGCATGAGCCACCATGCTCATTTTCTAAAAATCTTTTTCTCATATTCGGATTAGATAATTTCTATGGGTCTGTTTTCAAGTTCACCCAAGTTTTCTCTTTCCTATGTTATCTGTATTCTGCCATTAAGTCCATCAGTGAATTTTTTATTTTGGCTATTATACTTTCAGCTCTAACATTTCCATTTGGTTTCTCTTTATGTCTTCTATTTGTTTGTTGATACTTTCCATTCAAGAGTGTTCACCTTTACTTCTTGGAGCATTTTATAATTCCTAGCTTAAAGTCTTTAACAATTTCAACACTTATGTTCTCTCTTCATTGGCATCTGGTGGCTGTTTTTTCTCATGCAGATTGAGATTTTCTTGGTTCTTTGTATGCTGAGTAATTTTGGATTAAATACTAAACATTCTGAATATTATACATGTCTAGATCTTGTTTACATCTTATGGAGAATATTCATACTTTCTTCATTTTAGCATGCAAGTGACCCAGCTGGATACAGGCCACAAACTGACCTGTCTTTGTGGCTGTGGTTAAAATGTCAGTTCAGTTTTCAAAGCCTTTCAGTGCTATTCAGACCTCTTTCAGTTGTACATACTCAGTGGGCAGTCTTGGATCTGGATAGTGGTTTATCCCTTTATCTCATTCCTCAGTACTCAAGTCTACGATATGCTATTTAGTATCAGATCCATGCCTGCACAGCTCAGAGGTGAACCCAGGAATTACGGCATTGCTCTCCCGGGCTTGTCTCTCTATGATATTTGAAACTTTACAGTCCCCTGAGGCTCCCCTTTTAGGTCCTCTCACTGAAAACCTGAGGTTTCACTTGCCCCATTCTGCTATGTACTTCTCATGACTGCATGTATCCAGGGCCAAGTAACAGGAAGACAGAGTCCTCAAATGCCTGCTCTGTGTATTCTGTCCAGGTTTTACAATTGCCAGGGTAGAATGTATCTGTTTTATCTTCCCCACAATCAGAACCTCCTAACTATAATATTTTGTTTTACTTCTGGATCAGAGAGGAATTTTTGAAGTCACTTTAATAGCAGTGTTCCAAGTTTAACTAAAACAAACTAAAATTTAATGAAATTATGCTACAAGTGTAAATAATTACATGATGACACTAGAATAGGTATTTTCCAAGCACTGGTAAGTTTGTGAGGGCTCAACTTACATCCCTGTTTGAAACAACTTGCTAAATAGGAAGTTTTTTTTAACCTGTATTATTCGACCATCCCTATTTCTGAATGTCAAAATAATGAAAAATGTATATTAGCTTTGAGGAAATGTTAGTATAATAAGGCTTTTGAGTATTAAAATGGAAAAAAATTGACAGAAAAGAGTTGAGGAAAAGATCAAGATGTTCAAATAATTATCAGAGAAAGAGAAGGGCTTCTCTGGAAATAATAACCATCCTCAGCTTCAGCTTGTGCCACTCTCCTCTGCTCGCTCCACTCCAGCCATGCTGGCCTTTTGTCTTTTCATTTCTTGCTCTTGGCAAGCTCTTTTCTGATTCATGTGGAATTTCTGACAGACTAAATCCTACTCATCCTTTGAGTCATTTCCTCAGGGACATTTTATTTGTCTGCAGACTAGGTTCAAGTCTTCATATTATTCAAAACACACCCAGTATTTTCCCTTGGTAGCATATATGACAATTATAATTTTTTATTTGGGCCAGGCACAGTGGCTTACGCCTGTAAACCCAGCACTTTGGGAAGCTGAGGCAGGAGGATCGCTTGAAGCCAGGAGTTTGAGACCAGCCTGGGCAACAGTGAGAGCCTGTCTCCACACAAAAGTTAAAAATAATCTGGTTGTGGAGATGTGTGAATGCAGTCCCAGCTAGGAGGCTGAGGTGGGAGGACTGCTTGAGCCCAGGAGGTTGAGGCTACAGTGAGCCAGAATTGCACGACTACACTCTAGTCTGGGTGACAGAGTGAGAGCCTGTCTCAGAATAATAATGATAATAATAATAACTATTATTATTACTTCTTATTTGTATAATTAATGGCTATCTGCTATACTGGATCATATACTTCATATAAGTGAGATGGTTCCTAGCTGAGTGCCTGGCAATTGCAGGTACTTGTTTAAAAGTATAGAATAGGTTAGGTATGGAGGCTCATGCCTGTAATCCCAACACACTGGGAGGCCCAGGAGTTCAAGACCAGCCTGGGTAACATAGAGAGACAAAAATACAAATATTAGCCAAGAGAGGTGGTGCATGCCTGTGGTGTGGGCTACTTGGGAGGCTGAGGAGAGAGGATCTTTTGGGCTTGGGGAAGTTGGGAGATCAAGGCTACAGTGAGACATGACTGTGCCACTGCACTCCGGCCTGGGCAAGATAGCAAGACTCTGTCTCAATAAAATAATTGTTTTTTTTTTTAGATGGAGCCTTGGAGTGCAGTAGTGTGATCTCAGCTCACTGCAACCTTGGCCTGCCAGGTTCAAGCAATTCTCCTGCCTCAGCCTCCCAAGTAGCTGGGACTACAGGTGCCCGCCACTATGCCTGGATAATTTTTTTTTATTTTTTAATAGAGACAGGGTTTCACCGTGTTGCCCAGGCTGGTTTTGAACTCCTGAGCTCAGGCAATCCACCCACCTCAGCCTCCCAAAGTGTTAGGATTACAGGCGTGAGCCACCGCGCCCGGCCAAGAAAATAAAAATAAAAATAAAAGTAAGAGAATAGACAAATAAAGTAGAAAGAGCATTCAAAACAATCCTGTTAATCTCTTTATCAAGTGTCCCTAGTGCCAGTCCTCTTCCAAATCTTTTGAATTGCCTGTCCTCACAATAAGTCTATGAAGTATGTATTGTCCTGCATTTTACAGTTGAGAAAACCAGCTTATGGAAATGAAGTGACTCAGCTGCAAGATGGTAAACCCAGGGTCCCCAGCTCTCAGTTGAGTGCTCTTTCCATTGCATCATTACTTCACGTTGCTCATTATCAGTTCCTGGGTTAGCCTCCCTTTTACGTGGAATATTTTACTCCCTGGAACATTTCCAGGGACTCACATCACCTCACTTTTTCCTTTATATTATGAAAGGATGAAACCAATAGATCAATGTTTCTCAGTGTGGCCCACAGCCTATTTGCATCAGAATTATTCAGGTAAATGTGGATGTTCTTATGAAAAATTCAGATTCCAAGGTCCACCCAGATTCATTGAATTGGACTGTAAGAGGGTGAAGGACAGGCAAAGTCCAGGAAATCTGCATTTTTAACAGGCTCTTGAGGTGATTCTTACACACATCCGAGTTGAGAACACTTCATTAGGTGATCTTCAAAGTTCCTTTCCGCTTTGACAGTCTTTGCTTCTAAGACATTAAGTTTGGGGGGCATGTCTTTGCATCTCTATCATCTTTTACAGAGCCTGGAACTCAATATATTTTTAGTGAACAAATACATTTGTATTCGAAAGACCCAGATTCAAGTTGCTGCTTAGGTAGGTACCAGTTGTGATTCCCTGGGAAAATTACTTAATTTTCTAGAAATATCATTTTTAAGGTGGAAATAATAACAGTCTCTATCCTGGCTGCCAACAGCTGATGTGGAAGATAAATTAAATCATGTTTGTGAAAGCTGTTATGGTGGTTCCAAGTTGAAGAATCACTACAGGCATAAAGTGGGCACCAGCAGGGGTTACTAAGTCCTTCAGACTCACAGGTGGCTCACATACAGCTCTCTCCAGTGGAGTGAATGGGGAGCTTATTAAAACACAAAAGAAAACCGATCCCACCTTTGAAAAATCACATTTCCATTCAAAGTAGGTAGGGTCTTTCCATGGAAATAACATGATTTTTTAAGAGAGACTCCGAGGCATTGCCACAGTGACCCCTAGTGGAACTTACAAGCCAACTCAAACCCACCACCCTAGTCCTACATTTGCTGTTGGCTTAGCAGAGAGATCGATTTATTAATTCAATATATCTGTTCTTCACATAGGCTAGGACATTTTTGTGAAGCTTCTCTTTGTCCTCAGAGCCTAGCGTTCATCCATCCATTCAACTATTACTGAGCATCCTGGGTGCCAGCTGCTGTGCTTGGCCCCAGAGGGATACAGCAGTGGCATCAGTCGGGATCCTCACTCTCAGAGCCAGGTGGGGACAAGTTAAGAGTGAAGACAGAGAAGCAAACAGCCAATAACAAGAGTGACACATGCTCTGAAAGAGGAAGTGCATGGAACTATGGGAGCCACTTTCTTTGGCAAAATCTCAATGATCTGTTTGAGAATAAGCATAGCACATTGAGGGATGAATGGCAAAAACGAGGCATGAAGTGTAAACAGGAGCCAGATGGCGAAGGGCCTACTCTATAAATAAATTTAGATTTTATTCTAAGGTCAATGGGAAACACCTGAATAGTTTTAAGCACAGGAATCATTCGATTTTTGTTTTTTAGGATCATGCTGGCTTCAGTAGGTAGAGCTGATGGAAGGAGGTAAGACAGGAAGCAACTGCATAGTCCAGGTAAGAAGTGAATATTAGGTTGGGAGGGGCATACAGGGAGTTTAAAATATATTGATGAAATGGCATTTCTTTCCCTGGGTGGTAGGTACAAAGGCACCCTATTCTTTACGCCTTACATTTATACTGCATAAATTATGTAGTATGTGTGAAATAGTTCATTTAAAAACATATAGAACTCACAGGGGGAAAAAACTATATATTTTTGATATGTACATATGTCACATAAAGATAAAATTTGGAAGGGAAGGATGGCCTCCCACTTTGTGATGAGGGTAGCCTCTGAGGAGATATGGCAAATTGTAAAAATAGCCATGATCCTCATTCCTCTCCGTATCCACACCCTTTGCTATATGACTTTGTATCTCCTGCTTGAACTTGGGAAGTTCTTATTATTTTCTTTTGCCAATAAATTGCAACAGAAGGAACAGTGCATCAATTCTGAGCCTAGATATCCAGAGGCCTTGCATGCTTTGGCGGTCTCTTTTGGGGCTCTGCCCAGGCACCCAGCGAATACCCTGGGCTAGCCTGTTGGAATGTGAGAGATCGTGCGCAGCAGTACTTAGCCAACCCAGCCGCGGCCATCGGAAATAAACCAGCACCCAGTCAACTTGGCAGCTGACCACCAACAGATAAGTGGACTCCCTTAAGACCAGAAGAAATACCCAGCTGACCTCGGTCAAAACTGCTAACCCACACAACAGTGAGATATATAAATAGCTGCTGTTTTAAGCCACTAAGTGTTGGGGTAATTCGTTTTGCAGCAAAAGTCGACTGATACAGAAATTGGTGTCTGAAAGTGAAATGTTAGGCCTTTAACAAAACCCTAAAATTAGTGACATTGGCTTTGAAACTGGGAGTGGCTGGAAACTGGGAAAATGGCAAGCAAACATTGTGAGTCTGGGGAAATGATGGGAAATTATTACTAGAGGCTGGAAAAACAGTAATCTGTGTTTCATAGTGGCACTTTATAAAGACCTGCAAGAATTAAAGCGATGTCTAGTTGACCTCTAGACAAAAAATACTTCTTGGAAACTTAAGAGTGAGATCCCACAGAAGCCCAATTTAGAAATACCAGTAATAAAATCTAGAGAGATGTCACAAAACAATTGTGTCATTCGGAGTATGGAATAGACTATTATCAGATACATAGAAAGCCCACTAAGTTTTAAATGAGTTGTATGTGTGAAGTACCACCAGCCTGGATTAAAGGGGACTGAAATTATTCAAACTACCAATTATTCAGCTACCAACATGGGCCATATCTTCAAAAGTAGCCAAGGAAGGTGACAGACAAGGAATATGTTCCAGAGGGTATAGTCAAGAGCCACAGAGATCAGTGGGGCAGGAACCCCCCTCCCAGGGAGTAGACTCTAGACCTGAGCAAGAAATACACCCTCTCCTGGGAGAGAGAGACTTGTAAACCTTTGCCAAGCTAGAGTTCAGAATTGCTATGTTTAAGGGTGACTATGTGTCTCTCATTCTTCCCTTTTTAATTTTGCTTTGTTTTTGTTTTTTGAGACAGAGTGTTGCTCTGTTGCCCAGGCTGGAGTGCAGTGGTGCGACCTCAGCCCACTGCAACCTCCCCCTCCCGGCCTCAAGTGGTTCTCCTGCCTCAGCCACCCGAGTAGCTGGGACTACAGGTGTGTTGCCCCATGCCTGGCTAATTTTTGTATTTTTAGTAGGTTGGTCTTGAACTCCTGGCCTCAAGTGATCTGCCTGCTTCAGCCTCCCAAAGTGCTGGGATTACAGGCGTGAGCCACCATGCCCAGCATTCTTCCCTTTTTTAAATGGGAGTTTCTATTGAGGATATCCTGCCTCTGTCTCAATGTACAGTAGGTATGTGGGAGGCAAATAACTTATCTTTAATTCATCGGTGTCAGGATCAGGAAGAACAACATCCATAATGTCGCATACAAACCTGATGTGGACCACAAGATCCTAGTCTTCAAGCCTGATGACATAATTGCAAGAGGTGTTTAGGGGTCTTGAAATGGTGGTAAGCATGTTTTTCCTGTGGGAGGAATGTGAATAATTACGATCAGAGAGTAAACTGTGGTAGATCACAAAATTGGCCACAATCTTTCCACCCTCCCTGAATTCATACTCTTTGACTTGTGACTTTGCAGCATCCCCCATCAAGAGGTGGAGGGAGACTATTTCTCCTCCCATTACACCTGAACTGACCTCACGACATTTTTGGCCAATGGAATGCAGCAGAGAGAAGGTACAAATTATCTGTCTAAGTCCCAACATGCATCACACATCTCAGCTCTTTCTTTCGAAGTCCTGTCCCACTACTCATATGAAATGACCTGAGCTAGTCTGCTGGAGGACAAGAGATCACGTAGAATAGAGATGAGCCATCCCAGCGGAAGTTATTCCACATTATCCAGCAACCAGCCAATTTAGCATCTGACTTCAGACCCCCGAATAAACTCAGCCAAGACCAGGTGAACAACTCACCTGGGCTTAGCACAAATTGTTGATGCAGAATTGTGAGCTATATAAATACTTGCTATTTTAAACCACTAAGTCTTTGGGGATAGTTTGTTATTTGGCAAAAGCTAACCAATTAAAATAGATTGAACCAATAAAAGAGTCAAAGCACAAAATTGGATAGAGAAGTACTAAAAAGGAAAGGGAAATATGTGGGACAAATGAGAAAGTGCTGACCTTTGTGGTTCTAGGTGGTGGGTACACAGGTGTTTGTTGTATCCTTCCCTCTAATTTTCTTTATTTGAAGTTTTTATAATTAAAAAAACTAGATTAAATTATAATTTTAAAGTAAAAAGAATACATGTTGGAGTTCCAAAATGCTAAGGCTCCATCTCCTGTCCGCACCCTCATTAGTTGATCATACTCATTTCCACAGCTTTTTTTTTTTTTTTTTGAGACAGTCTTGCTCTGTTACCCAGTCGGGAGTGCAGTGGTGCGATCTCGGCTCACTGCAAGCTCCACCTCCTGGGTTCACGCCATTCTCCTGCCTCAGCCTCTCGAGTAGCTGGGACTACAGGTGCCCGCCACCACGCCGGGCTAATTTTTTGTATTTTTTAGTAGAGACAAGGTTTTACCATGTTAGCCAGGATGGTCTCGATCTCCTGACCTCATGATCCACCCACCTCAGCCTCCCAAAGTGGTGGGATTACAGGTGTGAGCCACTGCACCCAGCCATTTCCACAGCTTTAAATACTTTGGTATGTTGATAACTTCCAAATTTGTATCTCTAGCTCAGACCTCTCTTCTGAGCTCCAGACTCATATTTCCAGTTGCCTACTTGATATTTACACTTGGATGTCTCTCAGGTGTCTCAAACATGACTTGTTTAAAATTGATCATTTAATCTTTCCCTTTGTTGCAGCCAGTCCCCAAGATAGCCACCAGTGATCCCTGCCTCTGGGTACTCACACCTTTGTCCCTTTCACACTGTAGCAGGATTGCAGGATTGATATATGTTACCATAAAATTATACAGAAATGACAGTTTGTGACTTCCAAGGCTAGGTCATAAAAGACACTGTGGCCTGTACCTTTCTCTTCGGAGAAACTCACTCTGGAGGATGCCAGCTGCCCTGTCACAGAGACACTCAAGCAACCCTACGGAGAGGCCATGTGGTAAGGAACCGAGGCCTCTTGCCAACAGCCATGTGAGTGGGCCATCTGCCCACTTTGGCTTTCCTTATTTAGCTCAGGTTAGCCGAAGCCTGGCTGGAAGCCATTCAACAAGTCACAAGCATGACTGCTTCCCAGGTTTCACTCAGATAGCCCCTCTGCCTGGAGTTGAATTTACATATATGCCATGTGCCCCTCCCCATGCTTTTGCTTATCACAGCCTACATGCCTTTAAAAACCCAGTTCAAATTCCACTTTCTTTTTTTTCCCTCTTTTTTTTTTTTTTTTGCCAAGGACTCATGATATTGCTTGGCTTGGTGCTAGGTGCTGGGTGCTGGGGGTACTGCACCGAGTCAGCTGATTCCAGCCCTCAGGGGGCCCACAATCCATGGAGGGAGTCCAATCACTTCAGTCTGGTGTGGGAAGTGCTGCAACAGAGGTGCAAATGGAGAGGGAAAGGCGGGGCCCTGCCAGCTTGGTTAGGGCCACAGGCAGGAAAGGCTTTTTGGAACAGGTGTGCTAGAGTCGAGAGTAAAAGGAAGACCAGTCTCTGGCAAAGTGAAGAGAAGTCCAGCAGTGTTGCCGGCTGAGGCCCCTCTGTCCCATCTGTTGTGCTGCCTCTCATGTCAGGTAGAAATCATACCTTTCTCTCCTCTGGACTGATACCAGCATTCCATGGGTATTAATTTCTGGACTTGGGTTTTTGAAAACAAACTGCCCATAGGTGATCAGGAAGGGGAGGGGGACCCAAAACTGGTTATATTATGAACAGCAGCTGAATTATGCATATTTAGACTGGGAAGTAGGGGACTGAGTGAAAAGGAAATGGACTGTTTTTATAACACAGAGTTTCTAAGTGCAAAATGTAGAAGCTACAGAAGGCAGAGCTCAGCTGAGCACAAGAAAGAGCTCTCTACTGGCCTGTATTCAAAAGAGAGTGAACTTGTTTTGGCCCATTGTCCCTGGAGAGGTTCAAACATGTATCCCCTTTGGAGGTCACATCATAGAAAATGGTGACAGTTAGGTAAGACACCCTTTAAACTCCTTTCCAGTGGAAATTCTGTCACCCCACCATCATCCCTCAATGACTCCTGTCAGCTGCTGACTGAAGTCCAAGCTCCACGGGGCAGCACACGGAGCACTCCACCTCTCCACTCACATCCCTACTCACACCTACTCTCAAACTCCAAGAACAACACCAAACCACTTGTGCTCTGCACACGTATGCCATGTTCAGTGTTTAAAATATCCTCCCCTCTCCCTTTGCCTAGTGTTTATTCTCCAACACTCAGCACTGGCACTGTAGTGGATGTTTGTCACTTTTTGTTTGCACTATTATTTCCAATTTGGCAAATTAACTCCCCAACTATGTCTCAATGGAAAGGTAACTAGTGTCCTGCCTCTTACTAGCACTCAGAAGGAAGCTGAGGGACTCAGATCCTTCTTTTATCAGCCTTCAGTTGCAGCTAGGAGGCAGGCAATGACAAAAATCCAGTCAATTGGGCCTTCTCTCAAGTTACTTTGAATCCAAAGTCATAAGAAATAGATAAAGGTGATTTATCTCATGGTGTGAAGGCAGTGGCATGGTGTCCTTGACAGGCTGTTTAGACAGTAACATGGTTGTATCTTTTTTCCTACTTTTTAGCCTTCTGGAGCGCCCTTGTTTCTTGTTTCCAGGCTAATAAATATGTATTAAATGAATGAATGAAGCAGAGGGATAAAGGTCAAAGACAATCTAAAGCAAATTATGTGCAAGGTTGGACCACTTAATGATCAGAAATGGAATTAAAGAGAGAGAAATAAAAATAAACAGGAGAATGGTCACAGCACTAACAGAAATGAAGGGAAGTGTTGGTTTAGGGAAGATAGAGAGGAAGGATAGCAAATACCAAATTTTTATTATAATCCCCCCTCCAAAACATTTCCATTTATATACATACCAATTCTTCTCCTTCGGTGAGAACAAAAACAAAACCCTATTATTTTAGGTTGTGTTAGCTGCTTGGTCTCTTTATGTGGGTCTCAAGTCAATGGCCTTGCCCTTTACTTCAGAGACTGTTAAATTTAAAGAACTCATCAAATAGCACATACCCAGTGGCAGGAGAAATCGAAGATGATTTGGAAGTTTCAAACCAGGGAGTTATATGGCCTCTCAGGAAAAGCAGCAAGAAAATGTGGAGCTTGAGGTTTCAGCAGGTATGTTGTGAGTAGAGATGACCCGACAGCAGCAACACGTCTCTAAAACAGGTGGTATCGCCACTGCATATTTCTCATGCAACTCTGCACATATGTAGAATCAAGGATTTAGTGTTTTTCTTCTGCAAGAAGAAACATGAGGTAGGTTCATTCATTTGACAAACATTTATTGGGTATCTACTGATGGCCATACACTGTTTCAGGCAGTGGTAAAGTAGTGAAAAAGCTATGCTCATGAAGACAGATAATACTACTACTTAAATTGATTTGTTCACTTGTTTATACGCTATAAAGAATAAACTAGGGAAAGTGGTTAAGGATGGGGTCAGCATGGTTCTCAGAATATTCCATTTAGAAGCTGACAAAAGGACCTCGTAGAACATTCTTTTCAGTCATCTTCCCTTTGAGCCTGATCTGGGAAAGGCAGGCAACAAAGACCAGGCCCACAGATTCATAAGAACCTTTGGAAACTCAGTCCTCCACCATTATTGAAGCACAGATCTATGGTTATTACTGTGAGAGATTTTCAAACTTTAAACTTTTCTCTTATTATAGTAGCTGGCGCTAACATGGGCAAACCAATTAGATCAGCTGAAGGAGAGAAAAAGGAAAGAAAAACAAGAACTTTAATGTTAAATTTTCACATCTGGGACTTCTGATAAACCAATCAAGAAATATTTCCTGAGTACTAAGCCAGAATATTCATTTAGATGCAAAGTAGATTCTAGGGTATGTGATGTGTGTATTTCAAGAATATTTCCTGTTTAGATAGCAAGCTTTATGAACTACACAGTATCTCAAATAAAAATTACACAGAAAGTCATGCCTATGAAGAGACCTGTTTATTACTGATAACACTTCATTTGGCTAAAACCACAAGAAATCCACACACAAATACATAAAGTGCAAATTCTCACAGGCAGTACTTACAACACACCCTGGTGTTTTTGTAGGGAAAAATAAGAAGACGTTGACAGAAACTGTTAAAACAAGGGCACATTTTTGAACTACTGCTACACACTTTAGTCAGAAAAATAATTCATTCTTAACTGCATATATTTCATCTGGCATATTCAATGAGGCATACAAAGAGTTTATTCTAGCCTAGAACAACAAGGCCTCACCATACATAGAAGCAGACTCTTGCTTGAGTGGTTCTTGTAAGATACACGATGAATCATAACAATGGACAAAAACATACCAAATAGGATCAAATTAGTTGTGACTCACTTGGAAGGTAGTGCTATTAGGCTCAAAATGACACTTAGACTAGTGATATTAAGTCTACATAGACACCATTTCTTTACCTTCCTAACACCTTGCTTTGAGTGTAAAATACCAGGCATTATATATAATTTCCACAGAGAGATATGCTTTGCTCTCTCCAAAGAAACTGAGTATTTAAGGGGATGTCTGCTTAATAAACATTATATTATAAAGTTCAGTAATGGGACTTCATTCAAAAAACAACTAGAGAATTCATTTTTTGATTGTTCTTTAAACTATTTGCTACTTTTAAAAAATCCCTTAATTCCTAATTATCAGCAATTAAACACTCTATAACAGGTACTGAACTAGGTGGTGTGGATATGAAAAATAATAAACCACTATTTCTACTCTTGGGGCTGAGCATCAGGTGGTCCTTCTTAGTCAAGGAATGCCAATAGTAACAAAACTGTTTCAGGTCAGTTTAGTTTGGTGTTAATCCTTCTGAAGGTCAGATTCTAAGGGCAGGAAATAGTCTAGATATGTTCTATGTTTATATATCTTTTTTTTTTTTTTGAGATTGAGTTTCACTCTTGTTGCCCAGGCTGGAGAGCAATGGCACCATCTCTGCTCACCACAACCTCCACCTCTTGGGTTCAAGCGATTCTCCTGCCTCAGCCTCCTGAGTGGCTGGGATTACAGGCATGTGTCACTACACCCAGCTAATTTTGTATTTTTATTGGAGATGGGGTTTCTCCATGTTGGTCAGGCTGGAATGAAACTCCCGATCTCAGATGATCCGCCTGCCTTGGCCTCC
The DNA here is from genome assembly GCF_000951035.1 of Colobus angolensis palliatus. Taxonomy (NCBI): domain Eukaryota; kingdom Metazoa; phylum Chordata; class Mammalia; order Primates; family Cercopithecidae; genus Colobus; species Colobus angolensis. The sequence goes on along the minus strand of NW_012115211.1, from coordinate 2,165,324 downwards.
CAAAGTGCTGGGATTACAGGCGTGAGCCACCGAGCCCAGCCTATGTTTATATATCTTGCACTACAGCCAGTGTGTGTACCTCAAGGATATGCAGCCATTGGGGGGAGGGCATTGGGGGAGAAAACTGAGCAGCCACATGATGAACATGGTGCTCCTTTGTGGCAGCATAAGTTTCAGTAAAGATTAAATATATCATTTTTATATTAAAAGTTTTATTATAGAGAATGCAAAATTCACTCACATTTTAAAGACAGAACACACTTCATATCAGTGGTAGGCTGCTTCTGATTTTGCTCTCAGAACCCCTTCCCCCTCTATCATGCCCCTCTGCTTTAGGGTTACACTGGTGGAAAAATTTGAGCAGCAAACTCTAGGTATGTCACTTTGTCCCTATTTGGTCACTCTACACATTCTTATAGGTTCTCTTTTGTAAGTACATAGTCTTGAGTAAACAGAGGAAAGATGGCCTAATGAATGTATATTATGGTGAATACTTGAAGGTAACCAATAGTCAACACTAACTTTGTTTCCAACTAGAATTAAAGTCATGCTGTGCAAGGAGTCAGACAATGAGCAATTCGCATCTTACTATTTATACTTCTGTGGCTTAGGGTAAGATGCTCTGAGGGACAAATGTGAATAAGATTTCCTCGGATCTCGTGCTTTGGCTCTTGAAGTACAAGGAAACCTGAAATAGAATGTTAGGTCAATTGCCCATTCATTTTGGTTAGTACAACTCTTTCCTCCTCAGTTTCTAGAGCAATCTCAGACAACAAGTGAATTGTAAAAAGCCGTAATAAATTAACAGCAGTATCAAGACAGACCAAAACAGGTTATGAAATAGATTGAAAATTACTTCCCACAATAAGTATTAAATATAATGACAAAATTAACAAAATAACCAAAAGTCCATAGACAAATGTAGTTTATGACTAAGTTTAAAGCATTCTGAATGAATACAGTTGAGATTTCTTATCAGTGAGGTAACAGGGCAACAGTCCTTTACAGTAACAAAATGTGCAAGGGTGCCTAGGAAAAGAGGGAGGTAGAGAGAAAAAGGTATAAAATTAAATGTATCCAAGTGGAGTTTGGATTTTTCAAGCATCACAAATATCAATGGAAAATGTGAAAAAAAAAAACTGATAGCAGCAGTTCATAGAACAATTTATCCATTAAACTCCAGCTAATAACCCTGTTGCATCAATTCCAGAAGCAACTTGCTTAAGAAATGGGAGGTCTATTTCCTACAGAAAGACATTCCAAAGTATCCACTCTCTCAGAATCTCTCCATCTTCCAAAGTTTCTACATCCAAATAACAACATATATATTCAAAACAAAAAACTCAGATAACCTAAGCCACTATACATTCTTTAAGATGAACAACATTTTGTTCAAGTCTTACTTAATTTGCCAGGTAAAATTAAAAATAACAGTGAAGCAGGTAAATTATTCGTTGCACTTATGCATCAGTTACTCAAAACACACAAAAATTGTTTCGTGAGCTATATTCTTCTAGATACGGAGTGAAACCCAAATGTTATTTTTAGTGCCCTTTATGACATTTTTGTTCTAACCTGAGTTTTTTAAAAAATGTGCTGGAAAGAAGGACCCTTAAAAACTCATCTGTATATCTCTTAATTTTTAAAATTTGTATTCCCTTAAAAATAAAAAAAAGATTTTGAATAGAAGATATTATGAAGATTCTCCCTCAAGAAGGTCCTACATCTTAAACTTTCCATGCTGTCTTTAAAAATAAGATTCCCATTCCCTCTGGTTCTGTCTTCACTAGAGATGGAGAACATTATGGCATAGTATTTCTTACTTTGAACCCTTCAATAAAAGACTCAATACAAATTTATTAGCAAACTTAGCAAACTATCTCAACAGCTTTCTCCTCTCCAGAGTCAATCTTTATTCCTTGAACTTTTTCTCAGAAGTCTTATTTTCTAATCTACATCTTCTTCCTTTTTATTTCTGCTCTCTCTCTTCCTGAGTTCTCACATGATTCTGATACAACATCCTAGCAGGAACTGAATCCGTAAAATGGATACTTTTTCTAACCTCCTAAACCTTGGCCTCATTTTAGTGATCACAATAAAGGAAAATGGTAGGTGCATATTCATCATAACAACAAATAAGCACAAGTAAACAGGTGGGACACAGTTTACTCCCTACTGTTATGGTGTTACATTTGCCCTTCACAAGAAGCATTTCCTGTGTCTCTTTATATTGTTTGCTTATTTCTACTGTTTATTTTCAAAGTGTGCTTTGATCTTGACCTACTAATTCTCTCCTTTTCTACAAAGCTCTAGAAAATTCCAGTTTTGACTTTCACGCTCAATGAGAATGCAATCATTTTCACAATATTGTTCAAAAAGAAAAAGACAAACAATGTAGTGCCTGAGGCTGAGCCCTCCTAGCCAGCACTTCTGTCTCTCTTGGAAAGCTTGCGCTATCACTGAATTTAGCCTGTTAGGCAAATGTGCACCTACAACGTCAAGTTCATAAGTGTCATGCTCAGACAGACTCATGACAGGCTAGAATAAAATAATTCCCTCAATCGATACACTTGAAGAATATTTGTAAAATTTTGTTAACTTGAGATAAGAACACTTCAGTAACTTTTCACCTTAAGATGACTTAAATGTTGCATTATATTAAAGCACTCAAATAAAACTGTTTTCTTCATAATAGAATGACAGTCATGACATGGCTTTAGTAACTATGAATGAGCCATTGATTCATTTTAGCTTCATTTTTGTTTATCAGTCACTGAAACACAGAACTAAACCAAATATACATGTTTTTCATATATATAACATTATACCACTTTGCAGAATATATGCCATTCCCTAAATTGCAATCTACATTCTTAAAAGCATATCAAACAAAAGATGTTTGACACATTTTAAAAATAAAACAAAAATTCTACACATTTCTTCTCCAGTGCAAAGCCTTTGAGAACAAAGTCATTGAGAAAAATGGTGCTCTACATTTAATTAGCTGTCTATTATCTACAGTCATACGGTCATACAAGATCCAATGATAAGAAAGTAAGGAAGGAACAAATTAACAATAGTGGCAATACAATAATTGGACAATTAGGTTTGGATTATATATGCTCAACCAAATGTTAGCTGATAGCTGCAACAAACTAAACCATGATTTAAGGAACGTTCTAATCAGTTCAAACTTTGTATTATTATTTTATATGAAATAAGTTCTCTAATTCCAGTGCTATCTCCTATAAGCAATTTGTTTAGGTCTTGTTATTGTTATCTCCTAAGTATACTCCATGTGTATTCTGAGAAGTATGTAGGACAAGATACATTTTAAGAAGATTAAACAGCATTTCTTTTTCTCTCTCTTTTTAATTAATTAATTGCTTATTTTTTTGAGATAAGGTCTGTGTCACCCAGGCTTCAGTGCAGCAGTGCCATCATAGCTTTCTGTAACCTAAACTCCTGGCCTCAAGCAATCCTCCTGCCTCAGCCTCCCAAAGCACTGGTATTACAGGTGCGAGCCACCATGCCCAGCTTAAACAGCATTTCTCTATTACACCTTTTCAGAAGACTGCATGATCAGCCAAAAGCGACCTTTTTTTTTTTTTTAGATGGAGTCTCCCTCCGTTGCCCAGGCTGGAGTGCAGTGGCATGATTTTGGCTCACTGCAATCTCAGCCTCCCAGGTTCAATCAATTCTCCTGCCTCAGCCTCCCAAGTAGCTGGGACTACAGGCACCCACCACCACACCCGGCTAAGTTTTGTATTTTTAGTAGTGATGGGGTTTCACCATATTGGCCAGGCTGGTCTCAAATTCCTGACCTTGTGATCCACCTGCCTCAGCCTCCCAAAGTACTGGGATTACAGGCGTGAGCCACCACACCCAGCCCAAAAGTGACTTTTTGAAAAAAAATATTTTCTACACTAAAAAAAGATAAAGAATAGTCATGCAATCAGAAATTCTACAGAAGTCAGCAAGATGTTAGAATAAACTGGATCTCTGTTTTAAAACATGTAGTTTTAGTATTTCATAATACTTAAAATTGGATGTTTTATTTCTTAGTAAAATTAACATTACTTCATAAAATAAAAGAATAAACCTACTTACAAACATGTAATTCAAAAATCAGACTGTCAAATAAATTCGGAGCTCCTTTCTCAGTTCAGATTTTTTTCTGTAATAAAAGGTTTGATAAATGACACAATTCTAATATGAAGATCCTTAACTACATTAAGCCTGCTTTTATTAAGATCTTTATGTACATTCCTAAGATTTTAAAATCAGCAAACTCATTTGATATAGAGGAAGCACCTACAGATTTTGGAAGATTTTCCTTAGCTATCTGAAAATTGACTGATTAAATTATGGTAAATGCAGGAACACTGTTTTTTTCCATTCATACCAGACCCTGAGAAGGCACTGAGAAATTTGACAAGAACAAAGCCAATAGGAGTGTTGCCACTATTGTTTTATGTTCAGTAAACGTCAGAATTTTAAATACATACAGAAAATTTACACTGCACCAATGACACCTGAAACAGACATGCCAAAACCACACATTGTAACATCTGTTCTAAACTACAGAAATGCTAAATATCCTATTTCAAATACTCTAATTTGTAAATTAATACCTGTGATGTCACAATGACACTTTTTCATAACAATCAAGGAGAGCACGATGTTCTTGCCAATTTTATAGATTAATTTCCTTAACTAACCCTATAATTATATAACATTTACCTGTCTTTTTTTTTTTCTTTTACCATGCTATCCACAATTACAAGATACAGAACTAGGCTTAACCACACTATAATAAGAAAACTCACTTCTGAATTGTGATGTTTCTGTTACAGGAAGAACAATACGTTACTATAATACTTTTGGTGTAATAACTTTTGTTTGAATTACGAAAAAATTTAAATCATTTCCTTCTAGACCATTTCATTTCAAACTTATACTTTGTTTAGTCTAGCCAGTTGACCAAAAATAAAGAAAATAAAGGAAAAAGATACTCGGCTAGATGAGCTAGAGAGAGAATGCTAACAAGAGGTTCAATGTATGGAGTTCTCGGTTGCTCTGTTCCATATGCCCACACAGTGTTATGACATATTGGTGTACCCCTAAACAGAACGCCAGATCAGTCCATTCTTACTAGGCTGAAGAAAATTCTCAATTAGAGCATCAATGAGTTTCTTCAGTTCTTCCTCCAGTAAAGCAGTGTCACTGAGGAAAAGATGAAGAGTTTTGGAATTATTTATTTTCATAGGCTTAAAATTTATTTAAATTAGTTTTAGTTTTTAAGAGGTCCTAATGGAGATATTAAACAATTGGTAAACAAAAGAGAAATTCACTTGGTTAAAACAAAACAAGACCAAAAAAAAATTACACACAAAGAAAACATTGCTATCACAAACTGAAGCTGAACTGCATTAATAGGAGTTCCTTAGCACATGATAAACAGAGGAGTGATGGTATATCTAAAGAATTCTCCTAGGCCAGGAGAATGAGGTTCAAATGGCTTTGAACACGAATAACAGGTGTTAGAAGAAAATGGCTTCCTGAAATACTTTGAAAAATATTCAGTACAAATGTTATGGAATGATATAACATATCTTTCAGGTAGCAGAAGGAGGTGTGACTAAAAGAATGTGATGTTTAAAAAAATAAATATGCACTTAAAAGAAGGCCCTTGAAAGTCATCACTGAGGTGTTGCCATTTGCCCAGAACATTTCGAGGCAAGGGTCTTTTAGCTTGCCTTTACAGTCATTTTAAAAGCTACACAACAAATCAGTTCTTATTACTTTAATAATCTTCCTTCATTTTCAACCAGATGTAGCATTACCCAATTTGGTTTACTTTAGATTCTGCTTTGAATGACTTCAGGAGCTCTTTATCCCCCCAAAGGAAATGAAATCCATCCTCAAATGCAAATATTTGGGGAAATACACGATAGTATAGCTTGGCTGGACTCTGAAAGCAATTCTAAAAAGTCTCCTTCCCAAATCTGTATTGAGCAATTACAATATTATAGGAGACAGTACTTTTAATACATTTAAGTAGCCTTTGAATATGTTTATGAAATTAACTTAGTCACAATTCATCCTCTTAAAAGGAAATGAACTAAGCAGATTATGTCAAGTCATATTAGACACAGAAAATGAATATTTGGCAATAAACAAATTATCTGATGATAATTTCCTTATGTTAATCATGTAATAGTTAAAACTCAGAGAATCTTTCCAAGAATATAAATTCACTACAATTTTAAAATTCAATTCCCAAAGGATGTAGCTACTTTAAAAAATGGTCTGGCAGTTCCTCAAAAGGTTAAACACAGAGTTACCATATGAACCAGCAGTTCACTCCTAGGTATACACCTAAGAGAAATGAAAACATACATTCACACAAAAACCTGTATGTAAATGTTCATAACAGTATTCAAAACAGCCAGAGTGCAAATAATCTGAATGTCCATCAAATGATCAATGGATTAAAAAGCATGTCATATCCATACAATGGAATATTAGGCCATAAAAAACAAAAATTTAAAAAAAAGGAATAAATTCATGCTACAACTGAATCATAGTGGAACCTAGAAACCATTATACAAAGTAAAAGATGGCAGTCACAAAGGCCCACATATTGTTATGATTCCATTTATATGAAATGCCCAGAAGAAGCAAATCTATACAGAAAGACAGTAGATTGGGGTTGCTGAGGGCTGTAAAGGAGGGAAATGGGAAGTGATTTCTCATGGGTCTGGGCTTTTGGGGGTGCTGAAAACGTTCTAAAATTGATTATAGTGATGGATGCACAACTTTGAACATACTAAAAGCCACCGAATTGTACCTTTTAAGTGGGTGAGCTGTATGGTATGTGAATTATATTTCAATAAAGCTTTTGTAGGTATATCTAAAAAATCAATTCTCACCTCTGGTCAGGTGATGCGCACATCTCTGCATAATACTTTATCTTTGGTTCTGTCCCACTTGTCCGAAGGGTAGCAACACAGCCATTTCGAAAAGTAAATGTAATCATTTGGCTGTTTTTACTCACAGGCAGCACCTATGCAAAATGGCAACAACAGCTCAATTATACTTGGGATCTTTTTCATTTTCTTTCATTTTCAAGAATTGTAGAATACAGTCCACTTACATGAGGTATCTAAAGCCGTCAAATTTATAGAAATAGAAATTAGAATGGCAGTTGCTGGGGCAGGAGGTATAGGGAGTTACTGTTTAATGGATAGAGAGTTTCAGTTTAGCCAGATGAAAAAGTTCTCGAGTTCTGTCGCACAACAATAAGAATATACTTGACACTACCGAACTATGCACTTAAAAATGGTTAAGATAGTTAATTTTTATGTTATGTGTTTTTTTAACCACAATTGAAAATTTAAGACATATTTTAAAAGAATTATAAAATACAAATGAAGATTACCTATATATAATAATTCATAAACATACCATTTACTGAATAGTTAGGGCATTGGGTTATATACCTCACATACATGATCTTTGGGCCTCAACAGTAACCCTGCAAAGTAAGTATTACCGCCATTTTACATACAAGGCTCAAAGAGAGTAAACAACCTGTTCAAGACAATCAGCTAAGTGGTAGAACAAGAAGCGGAAGCCAAGTTTCAAAGTCCAAACTGCCTCTATATTTGCGAAGCACTTTTGCAGTTCATCAATAATCTCCAAAGAGGAGTGTATATATTCTGCATGTACTGGGGTGCAGAAAAAACTCTATCTTTATAAAAATTAAAAAAAGAAGTGACGTTTTACTGACACCAAATACATGGATTAACACTGGTACTCTTGCTAGTCCACACATCGGTCTGTTGATGCATCTCGACGGGACTGTGAGGGTTGTACTAGGCCAGAGGGGTTGACCTTTCCTCAGCTGTCCAGAGCCATAAGTCCTGTCCTTGAGACCCCTCTCTTGGTCAGTACATTACCATATGCCAGTGACTTAACACAGAGATCATTCCTTCTTTTTCATCCACAGCCCATAAAGTAGCAAGTCCTTTCTACACTTTATTTAACTCAATTTTATCCAGTTCTCTCCATCACTGCTCCTATATTGAATTCAGGCAACCATCAAACTTCTTCTAGACTGCTGACACAGTGTACTAACTGATCTTCCTGCCTGGAAGTTTGCCCCTCAAAACCCACTCACCATACAGGTCATTCTTCTCACCTCATACTCCAGTTATAGACAACTACCTGTGGTTCTCTGGAAAAGAATATGCTTTTTCATCTCTGGACCTTGTACTTACTGTTCCCTTTGCCTGAAACACTCTCTGCTCCTCCTGCATCTGGCTAACTCCTAATCATACTTGAGAACTCAGTTTAGAACAGTTCTCTAGAAAGTTTTGCATAAGCCCCCAAAGTCTCTTCCATGACATCCTAGGCATGTCTCCCCGGTAGCACTTATCATTTTGTAAATTGCTATTTACTTGTCAATTTCCTCACTAGACTTTTTCTTGAGTGCAGTGTCTTTGTCATTGCTATATTCCTAGTGTACCTGTGCCTGTAGCACAGAAGGATTCTGATAAATGAATATACAGATGCATATCAATCTTTCTGAAACATGGAAAAGAGAGAATTCAGGAAGGCTTTGACACTTACTATGCAACTTTGGGGATAACAACATCTATGCTACCTACCTTACAAACTTGTTGTAAGAACCAGAAGAGAAGAGATGAAAAAGCACCCAGAATAATGAATATCATACACTTCAATGAGAATTAAGAGGGAAAAAAGCATTATACCAAAGGCTATTTGAGCACAGCAAATTAGAGAAATAAAAAGAAGCAAAACATGATTCGTCTCTTCCAGCAATTCACAAAGATAGAAAAATAGACACACATATACTCATACACAGGATATCAACACCAGGAACTAATACTGTTGATTGGATAAACATGCAAAAATGGAATATGGGTACTATTCTACACAATAAACTACAGATTTTCCAAAATACATTATGTCCCCAGAATCTTCAGACCATATCAGAACATTACAAATGGAAATTTGGGCTAATAATCATTATAACAACAACAACAAAATGAATATAATCAGCAATCTATGGCATTTAAGTATTTGTTGAGCAGCTACTACATAGGCAGGAATGTGGAGAGGCACAAAAGTACATCAGAAAGAAACATGCCATGTACAACACAATGATGACATAAAACAGAAAGTAATAGGAGGAAGGCACACTATGTAATGAAACCTCAAGAGGAAGGTATCCAATTATGAGGCCTAGAGGTCATGTGGAACAGGTGATATTTTTCTTAAGTCTTACAATGGCTGAGGTATGGGGCTGTAGAAATTGGAAAAATGGATACACTACGGAAACAACTGGACCAAAAATGCAGAAATTTTTTTTAAAAAGTGTATATGTAGGTAAGTAAGTAAGTTGTTCTATTTGGCTGGAGGTACAGGGAATAAGGTTGGGAAGGGAAGTTAAAATTAGAAAGATGTATGGCTTTGAAATTATAGGCTTTTACAGTTATTTTCAACATTATCTAGCATCATTGCCCATTTTCTCTCTTTCTTCCTCTCTCTCTGCCTCCACCTCCATTCCACACACCTTACTGTGAGGGTAGTATACATGATTATTTGGGAAGTGATAAGGATAGGATCAAAGTCAGAGAGACAAGTTAGCAGACTGAAAAATGCTCTGGAGCAAAACAATGAGTTCTAGTCTCAAGAAACTCACAGGCCTGAAGTTTCACCATTTTATTACAGTATTGATGCAGGCAAACCCCCAAACTGGGGCTCAGCCCAGGAGGCTTCCTGGCTTCACACAGGAAAGAATTCAAGAATGAATCAACAGAGTAAAGTAAAAGGAAAGCAACTGCTGGGCGCGGTGGCTCATGCCTGTAATCCTAGCATTTTGGGAGGCCAAGGCAGGTGGATCACTTGAGGTCAGGAGTTCGAGACCAGCCTGGCTAACATGGTGAAACTCTGTCTCTACTAAAAATACAAAAATTAGTCAGGCATGGTGACATGCTCCTGTAGTCCCAGCTACTCAGGAGGCTGAGGCAGGAGAATCAGTTGAACCTGGGAGGCAGAGGTTGCAGTAAGCTGAGATCATGCCACTGCACTCCAGCCTGGAAGACAGAGTGAGAGACTGTCTCAAAAAAAAAAAAAAAAAGGAGAAAGCAATTTTATCAGAGCCGCAAAGTATAGGAAAATGGCTGCTTCATAGGCAGAGTAGCACTATGGATTGCTGGCTAGCTATATTATAGCTTCTCCTTAACTACATGCTAAATAAGGGGCAAGTTACTCACAGATTTTCTAGAAAAAGTGGGAGGAGTTCTTGGAACCAAGGGTTCCTCCCTGTTTAAACCACATAAGGTAATTTCTGGGTATTGCCATGGCATCTGTAAGCTGACATGGTGTTGGTGGGAGTGTCTTTTAGCATGCTAATGTATCATAATTAGCATATAATGAGCAATGGGGGAATTAGAGGTTGCTTTTGTTGCCATCTTGGTTTTAGTTGATTTTGGCTGGTTCCTTTACTGTATCCTGTTTTGACCAGATCCTGTTTTGATCAGTGGGGTCATGACTGGTGTTTGGAAAACAAGTCCTGCTGATCTCCTACTTCAGTATGAACTATTATAAACTGTTAAAAACTTTTTTTTTAAAGTAAATATTTACAGGAGCTTCCAACTTGGTGAACACGTGGACTCGCTGGGAGGCTCCAGGCCCCAACCCCACTCCTAGTACATTGCCCTATAAATGTCTTACGTCTGGCTGTTCCAGAATTGTCACCTTTATAATAAACTGGTAAACATGAGGAAACTGGATTGAACCTCATGTGAAATCTGTCCTGCCTCTGGACTTTTTGGTGACATGAGCCATGAAATTTTCTAAACTGTTTGGGAGAAAAAAAAGTGTACTTACTGATTTCTTATTAGGCTGGCTACTGTCATATCCAGTGGTAATGTCCCGTACATGCAATATAGCGAATGTTCCACAAAATTCTGGATATTCTTTTGGAGAATCAAAATTACGAAGCCTTTCAAATATACTTTTGATGGTAGGTGGCTCATAACATAAGAAATAGGAAGTTTTTGAAATATGATAACCATATCTGTGCAAAGATTCAAAGTGCTAAAATTAGATTTCAGATAACTCTTTAAAAAAAGTATATATTAAAGATCAGCCTACTACAGTATTTTATAAAAAATGGCAGTCCTTAATTCACATAATTTTAATACTTTTAAAAAAAGTATTAGGCACACTAATATAAGAGTGCCTATGAAGGTTGGTGGATTTACTCTCCCTGAGTAATCAATCAAAGGTCATGAAGCTTTTTAGTGATGCACTTTTAATATTAGCATAACATAAACTTGAGAACCAAGTGTACCTTCTCATAACACTGTGTATTCTTCAGAAACAAATTTAGAAAACTAAGGGTAGGACAATAAAAGAAAAATCGAACATGTGAAATTCATAATAGTAGAACTTACTTTTCATAAACCTTAACCAGTTGCTGTTTCAATGTTATATTCATGGTTTCCAGGTAAGATGCCATCTCAGCGACCACAACAGCTGCACTCACCCCATCTTTATCCAAAACTGAAGTTCCACAGAGAAAACCTGAGGATTGAAAACCATCACTAGAAAAGAGGAAAACTTAAGCCTATAATTTCAATAGTTTTACATTTCTTCAGAAGGACAAGAAAATGTAAAAGCCTAGTAATAGATGAAACTCATCAATACTGAGTGTATTTAGGGGACACTTTGGTTCTTTTTGTTTTCTGATAAGAAATGTATCTACACATTTCTCAGTTTTCTGTAGTTTTACAACTCAAAATATGAAACCAGAACACAAAAAATTCCTCTTACAGAATTACATTTTAAAAAATTATCAATCAAATTTCAAAGATTTTAATATTTACTACATACCAATAGACTCTTCAAATGCAAAAAGGACTTCTTTCCCATTTTCCAGGAGGTCTATTATCCTACTTCCAATCCATTTAAAACCTGGTAATGTTTCCTGAAATGCAGAGGAGGCCATTCTAGTTAAGTGACTGTCTCACAAATACCTATTAGAGAAAAATCTGCCACTACATGCATACAACATTCACATAATGATCTTTACTACAGTCTTCAGTCCACAAAGATTTATAGAGTAGCAGACATATAGTAATAAAGTGCTATAAATACACACACTGCTACTACTGATGACCTACTATTTATAGATTATAGTACTAGGTGATTTACACCAAATATAAATCAGCATTTATAAGTGGTGCTTCATATAGTCACAAAGTAACATGAATAAGCACATACACTATGATTACCTACTATTAAGGACTGAACCAAGTGCTTTACATTATCTTTTTTTTTTTTTTGAGACAGAGTCTTGCTGTATCACCCAGGCTGGAGTGCAGTGGTGCAATCTCGGCTCACTGCAACCTCCATCTCCCAGGTTCAAGTGATTTTCCCGTCTCAGCCTCCTGAGTAGCTGGTATTACAGGCGCACCACCATGCCCAGCTAATTTTTGTATTTTTAGTAGAGACAGGGTTTCATCATGTTGGTCAGACTGGTCTTGAACTCCTGATCTTGTGATTCACCTGCCTCGGTCTCCCAAAGTGCTAGGATTACAGGCGTGAGCCACCACACCCAGCCCCATTATCTTTTTTTTTTTGAGACAGAGTCTAGCTCTGTCGCCCAGGTTGGAGTGCAGTGATGAGATTCTGGCTCACTGCAAGCTCTGCCTCTCGGGTTCACGCCAATTCTCCTGCCTCAGCCTCCCAAGTAGCTGGGACTACAGGCGCCCGCCACCACGCCTGGCTAATTTTTTGTATTTTTAGTAGAGACAGGGTTTCACCATGTTAGTCAGAATGGTCTCGATCTCTTGACCTTGTGATCTTCAAGCCTCAGCCTCCCAAAGCCCATTATCTTTTTTTTAACGCTTACAAACATTATCGCTGAAACACAGGCTCGAAAGATAAGTCAATATGCCCAAAATTATACTGCATATAAAAGATGGAGTCAAGATTCAATTTCAAGTTTCTGCTTCTCAGAAACTGTCCTTTAAGCTATATTATAACCACTAATATAAGAGTGCCTATGAAGGTTGGTGGATTTACTCTCCCTGAGTAATCAATCAAAGGTCATGAAGTTTTTTAGTGATGCACTTTTAGTATAACATAAATTTGAACCAAGTGTACCTTCTCATAACACTGTGTCCTAACTATTAATAAAACCACCAAGACAGTTACTAAGTACTTCTTTAAATAATTAGATTTGAGGACTTTTCATCTAATGAGCTACTGTTCACTTTAAAGACACAATCTGTTTTAGAGTCAACAGAAAGAGTGTGCGATACACCCTAACACCAAAGCTCACCATTACTAACTTGTTTCCTAATTCACCTTTCTACCTCCTCACTGAAAAGTAAAAATAGAAATGGCAAAACCTCCCTGCTACAACAAAAACAAGCAAATAAAATTACAATAGTGGTCTTTAGAATTGTTCTTTTTTCTTTTTTGTGCCCATTATACTTTTTCTTGCTATAGATATAAACTAGGAAAACATCAAAATCTTAGGCGTGAATAAACTTTCAGTATCTTCTATTTTGCTATTTGCGTTTTAGAAAGTATGAAGTTGAAAGCTCTATTTCATATAGCCAGGTACAATTTTCTTTTACTCAGTCAATTAGTATTAAGACCTGTAGCCTGACTATGGCTCAAGAAAAATGCCCAGGGACATTTTCACTGATATTTGGCAAAGATGGCAGAGAAAAAGCAACTTAGTTCCCATAGCTGCCAAAATGGTCAGCTTAAGGGTCTTAAGTTCATACGGTTAATGATCTGGACTGACAGAGAGCCACTGCTTGTTTTTTTGGATGTAGGATCATTGGGTCTTACTACGCAATTTAGGAGACTACTGGAAGCTCCTAAAGACCATGCTTGAAGAGCCTAAGCAAGAGGTTGATGACACCCACAACTTTTTGGAGAGAAGTCTGAGTTACTGATGGGGTCACCAGGAGCTAGATTTTCCCTGTCTGAAAACCAGATGTTTGTTGTATGGAATAGTAAGTATTAATGTATTTTTTAAAGAATATCTCATCTTAGTACCAGAAATTCATATACAGTACTGGATGAATTTTGGCTCAAGGTGTCTAAATTATCAAAAAAGACTGAATAAGTGTTAACAGAATTAGAAAAATAAGGGAATTACAAATGAAATCAATGAAAGTCAGTCTTGGTGGGGAGATGTCTTTAACATACAGAAATAGGCTTTTAAAAGTAGCACATAGATATTATCGATTCTTACTTCAAAATGAAATCCTTCTTTAAGTGCAATTGCCTTCAAAATTTTAGAAGAGACTGTGGTGGCTAACATATAAACGTTCTTCACATCAGCATTTCTTGATTTATTTTTCTTCCAGCAATCAAACATCCACCACCCAAACAAAGCTGCCAACTCATTCCCTGTGAAAACTTTCCAACAACCACTGTAGAGAGAAGGAAAATGCAATGTCAAGACCTTTCTTCTCATTAAAACTTCTTGACTCCAAGGCCTACAAATTACCATCTTTCAGTTAGGAAAAATCAAAAACTATCATATGGGATTTTTGAGAAAACATTTATTACTACTTCTTTTCTAACTGACCAGGGGTGATTTTACAGTAGGAATGGTACGACATCTTTTGGAAAATTATTATATCATTACATTTATTTTTTACTTAATGAGAGAAAAAATTATGATAAATAATTAATACATTCTAGGTAAGCACATTTGTCACATTATAATGGTAAAAATACATAGCAGCCCAGAGGACTAAGATTAGGAAATGGGTGGCTCACGCCTGTAATCGCAGCACTTTGGGAGGCCAAGGTGGGAGGATCACCTGAGGTCAGGAGTTCGAGCCCACCCTGACCAACATGGCGAAACCCTGTCTCTGCTAAAAATACAAAATTAGTGTGGCGGCGCATGCCTGTAGTCCCAGCTACTCGGGAGGCTGAGGCAGAAGAATTGCTTGAACCTGGGAGGCAGAGATTGCAGTGAGCCAAGATAGTACCATTGCACTCCAGCCTAAGCAACAAGAGTGAAACTCTTGTCTCAAAAAAAAAAAAAAGGAAAAAACAAGGTTAGGAAATAACTACATCATAAAGTGATCTGTTGGGATATTATGTCTTTGTAAAAATTAATATTTTCAAATAATACATAAAATCAGGGAAAAAAGCTTATACTGGAAGCATTTTTTGAAGCATTTTGTGCAATTGAAGTGGAAAATAATCAAGATGTAAAACTATGATCATAATTTAATAAAAACAAATACATCTTTAAATATTTCAACTAAAAAGACAGGAAAGAATTGTCAAAGTATCAACTTAGGTGGTTATTTCTGGATAACGGGTTTATAGGAGATTTGTGTTCTTTTCTTATCTTTTCATTATTTTCAAAGAGCCTGTAAGACTTAAAATACATTGCTTTTCAAAGTTCAAGCTTTTAATCAAATAATATACTTCTCTTGAAGTTCTGCTGCTGCCAGTCTGTCTGCATCAGGATCTGTGGCTAGCACTATCCGGGCATTTTCTTTCTCTGCCAGTCTCAGGGAAAGTTCCTGAAACAGTGACCCAAAAAGCTGGATTATACTGAAGAACCTAAATTCAATGTTAATGTTCCTGTATGTAGGCACAGTGTTAGTGATAGGAATTTTAGAAGGCATAGAATTCAGCTAAGTTTAAAATAAGAAGCCAAAAGTAGGGACACCCACTATAGACATTTCAAACAAAACACAGCCTATGACTCCAATACAATTAAAAGATGTAAACTACAGTCCTTTCTGCTTTTGTAAGTAATCTTTGAATTGTCAGTGAGTTCTACCTATTCTGATGGTTTAATAAACTAATAATAATTTAAATACTAAAAAAAATACCAGCACAGATTCTCCTTCTTCAGGATTTGGACATTTAACAGTAGAAAAGTCTGGATCAGGATCTTTTTGTTCTGGTACTGGAATTGGAGGCTTAAAACCAAACACTTTAAAAGCCAACTGCACATAGTCATGTCCGACCCCATGAAAAGACGTGTGCACAAATTTCAAGGTGGTCTTCGAGTTTAACTCCCTGTAAAGGAAAATCAACATAAGATCATGATCACAAATCTTAAACCATCAAATTCTGAAAAATGCGATTAAAGCCTTCAGCAGAGGTCTAAGATATTCAAACAACAAATGAAGAGTATTAACTTAAAGATCAAGGGTTTTACTTCAACAGCATTCTCCCTTTGTGGCTCAACTTCCTGACTTGGACAGCTGCCTTCCATATGCTGTGCCAATACCATGAACAAGCTAAGCTAGTATCATCTAAATAAGTATTTTATCTCACCAGACCATCATAAACACTTTCTAACTGGTCTTTCTCACTCGCCAGTAGACCCCCCGTTTCTTCACTTCCAGTTTAGATTGCAAGGTACCTAATTACACTCACCTTCTTATATGTCACTCTGGGTACTTTGACCATCCAATACCCCAAACCTTGTTGAGCCCAAATGTGTACCTTTTCCAGGCTTGCACCAAAATAGTTGAATATTGCTAGAATAAATCTCACAAAAGGACTGAACAGCTTCATTCTGAATGCATACTCAATGCTGCCAGGCAATCATACTTTGTTACCCCAAAAGCTTATTTTTCACTCTCCAAGATGGTGACTTAATTAGTACCTTCTCTTCTCTTCTTATTCCTTTCCTCCCCCTTCACCTCATACATCATTGAGACACAGAGCCATTTGATGGGAACTTCCTAATCACCCCACACCAAACCGACAACCCATATTTTTTCCTTCTTCCATCTGATAATAATGAGGAAGCATTCTTTGTATCAAAGGTCAACCCCTCTACTTCTGCTCTGGTCCCCATGTATTCTCACTTGAGAACTTTAGTACGTGGATAATCCTTTCTCACCGGCATCATTTCCACTAGCATCTAGACTCTGTTTCTTTGGTCTTTTCCACAGCAAAACTTTCTACATCCTAACTTCCCATTTACTAACCATTCCCCATGAAAAATAAAATTTATTATAAGACAAATAATAAAAATAAAATGTTATGACAATTTTAAAACATACGCCTAGGAAGACAGAATATCTAACACCATATAACCATGACCTCACTTCAATATGTTTCCATAGTCTGTCAATCTAGTCTCATTTATTCAAGATGTATTACTTTACATGAAAATGCTTTAGCATTTAAAAACATAACCATATTATCATTATTACATCTAACAAAATCAACAATAATTTCTTTCCTCTAATACCCTATCTATCTGTGTTCAAATTTTCCCCAAGTGTCTCAAAAATACTTTTAACAGTTGTTTTACTTGAAGCAGGACTTGAACGAGGTTCCATATAATTTGATTGCTATGCCTCTCAAGTCTCTTTTAATCTATAAATGTTCCTCCCTTCCTTCCCCAACCCGAATGTCATTTATTGAAGAAACTGGCCCATTTGTCCTGTACAAGTTCCCGTATCTCCAGTATGTAGACTGCATCCTTTTGGTATTAACATGCTCCTCTATCCTATTTTTTCTGTAAATAGGCAGCTGCATTTAGAAGTTACATTAGATTCAGTTTCAATTCTTTGGGCAAGAATAGGTGCTGTGTATTTTCTATTGACTCACAGCTGGAAGCACACAATTTCTACTCTACTTTTAATGCTGTTAAACTAAGATTCACCAGTGTCAGCCTAATCCTTCCATCAAAAAATTTCCCATCAACATTTCACCTATGGGTCTTAGCACCCCTTGATGAGAATTACTTAGATACATTATTTATTAGAGGTCACAACATAGTGATTTTGAAAATTCTATTATTCTTTCTGCATTTATTGGATTTTTCTTTTAAAAATAATGATTCTTTATCAACCATTTGATCAGCCCTAACATTCAGTTCACATAGAAAAGGCAGAACAAATTAAGATAAAGTTTCAAACATTTATCAATTTTCAGAAAGAAAATTTAGAATTTATCAAATTTCAGCATGAGTGATTTTCAGTCCAGTAACTCCCAAAGGTGACCAATAAAGAGCTTTTTTAGTATTACTAACAGTCACAGGCTTTTTAGGTTTAATGTTTTAATTTATTAAGGTGATTATTCTTTTTGATGCCCAACTATCCAATATTTGGTCAGTGGGAGTCCCTTCAAGTTGGCTCCTAGATCCTTTTGATATGACCCCAGTATCTCTGAAAGCTAGCCTGCTTTATGGCAAGGAAAACAAGGCTATCTCAGGCTCATTTAGTACATTTTCTGCCCCAGTCCTTGATGAGAATCAATTTCTCCAATAAGCCGTGGTTCCTTTTACTAGGAAATGGTATTTAGAAACCACAATCTGGGCTCTAGGGGTAGGCATAGGCCTTATTAGTAACAGAACTAGTATTTTAGCATTTTAGGTATATAAAACATATTTCAAATTCAAATTTAAAATTGTAATTTTAAAATTATTTTATTTGATTTTACATTTGCTTCTCTTAAACTAAAATCTTAGATCCTAGTGACATTAACATAGTTACCCATTTGTTTTATAATATATATATGTATGTCTATCTATATATTTATTTATATCCACTTCTGTAAAACCGTCAATATTACCACTAACAGTACAACTATCAAATACAATTTGAGGTTTCTTTGTAGTTCTTTATCCTTAGGACATATCCCACTAGAAACGTATAGTCAATAACTGTAAAGTCACTTGAAATAATTCTTCTCTGTATAATTATGCCTTCAGCTTCATAAATAGTTCACTTGTTAATTTGCTTTTGCCCATATACTCTTTAAAAAACAAAAATACAAATAAGAAAAGACAGAAAGGGTAAAAAAGGAATCAATTCTTTTTAGAGTGATTAGAGCTGGTAGCATTTAGCTAGTATTACTGTCCACTTATCATTTTAGATGGAGAAACAAACAATTGATAGCTTGAAGGGTACATTTTTGAAATTAAAATAAAGTTGAGAAAAAGCTAAAATTATTTTGTAGGATAGGAAAAATACACTCAGCCAGCCAGGATTCTTCCTAGCAATAGTGTTAGCTATTTACAGAAGAGTTACAGAGATAACTATGGAAATATGGAAATGGTTAAGGAAAAATAAAATCTTAAAGGAAATATACTTATCTAACATAGAGGAAGTACATATATTTAAGTATAACTTGTTTAACAGCTTTATTGAGATGTAATTCATATACCATATAATTCACCCATTTAAAGTGTGCAATTCAGTGGCTGTCACTACATTCATAGAGTTGGTCAACCATGACTATGATCAACTTTAGAACATTCTCACTACTCCTGAAAGAAACTCTAGGCTGGGCATGGTGGCTCACACCTGTAATCCCAGCACTTTGGGAGGCTGAGGCAGGCGGATCACCTGAGGTCAGGAGTTCAAGACCAGCCTAATAAATAGACAACACTTTGTATCACTTTTTCTTCTCCTTTGCTAACATTATTCTAAAGTAGTATTATCTGATATTCCCACTTGGATACCTGTAAAAACAGATCTTTTTCAGATCTTCCATGTATCTCCTGCAAATATCCTGCAGAGGGTCTCTCTTCAGCGGGCTGGTATCCACTAAATTATCATTCCAGGAACCATTCCAGGGTTCCACACATTCTTCTATACATTTTAGAATTTCTTTATCATGAGGTGACGTGATCTGAGCACCGGTTTCCCAGTAAACCTAGATGATAAGTAAATATAACCATAATCACTTAAAATGCTTGTCAGATCTTTTCTTACCTATAGTAGAGATCTTCAGCTTTACTAAAAAGCATATCAAATTGAGGCCGGGTGTCGTGGCTCACGTCTGTAATCCCAGCACTTTGGGAGGCTGAAGCAGGCAGATCACGAGGTCAGGAGATCAAGACCATCCTGGCTAACACAGTGAAACGCCGTCTCTACTAAAAATACAAAAAATTAGCCAGGTGTGGTTGTGTGCGCCTGTAGTCCCAGCTACTGAGGAGGCTGAGGCAGGAGAATAGTGTGAACCTGGGAGGCGGAGCTTGCAGTGAGCCGAGATTGTCCTACTGCACTCCAGCCTGGGCTACAGAGCGAGACTCCGTCTCAAAAAAAACAGAAAAAAAAAAAGCATATCAAATTGATCAAGCAAAAAATGTCAACATAGGACTAATTTAACAAATATTAAAAGATATAGATAGTAATTACTCTACAGGGATTCTTCAATCAAATGATTATATATGATTTTCTTTTAGAAGTATACCTTAATAACAATATGAGTAAAATGCAAGCAGGCCTAATTATTATGATAACATTATAATATGCATATGCCATAGTGTCCAATTATACTCTTAAACCTGTAACTATCTACTAAAGATAATCCAAGAAACCGTAGAATATTCCTTAAAACTTGATACTATTTAACTCATTATAAAGTAGTTATGTGATATAGAAAAAAGTCATCTTTCTATTACAAAGTAGAATGTATATCATACCAAATATAGTTTATTAACAATTAACATGTTAATTATCCATATAAATTTCAATGAGTTTTCAGTTTATCAAATAGCCTGATCAATAAGACATTAGGAACAGTTACCAAAAAAGCATGAAAATGTAATTCTATTAATTTATAGGATTTCAAATTTGGAAGGTTAGAGAACATCTACGGTGACTTCCACCATGTATAGGACACAAATCCCCTCTATTGCATCCTGAATGAAGGAAAGAAGAATACATTTGAATCTGTACTATGTACTAATCTCTATGCAAAGAATATGATTAACCAGATGACCTAAAAATCTGTGTTCTATAAACACTTCAAAATGCTATATAAAAGAGAAAAAACATTATCTTAAATGCATAGCATAATCCACAAGAGGAAAGGGACAACTCTAGGCAGTGAGAGAAAAAGAATTAAAAAGCAGAATGATAAGCCTGTGGGACTGAGATTGTGGTTACTTGGGGTTTGAGAACTGTCCATTTATCTGGTTCTTGGGTTGTAATGCCCACGTGCAAGGTAGGGAGTTGGAACTGAGACTCCCAAATAAAAATGGCATCGTTGAAGCATTTCACTCTCAGTGAAAATGCAGAATAGAAAAAGTCCTGCCCACTATTATGGAGATCGTGAGGAAGCGTGTCTCTTCTTGGGTTCTGGGTAATTAAAAAAATTTTCAAATCCAAGGTCTGCACTTCAATTATTTTAGGATGAGAAACAATAAATTAACACAGAAACTGTCCCCAGTCAGTGAAACCCTTGAGGTTCTAGCAGAATTTTTAAAACAAACAAAAAACCCAGAATGCTTAAAACAAACAAAACTGTTCTGGAGGGATGCTCCCACATTTCAAGCCATAAAAAGGATTATCTCCGTAAGTCCTGAAAGCTCACGTGAAAATTTATAAAACATAAGAAAAAAAAAAATCTTGTTCTTCCTCCCAGTCCCCTTCTCCTTGCCTTGTCTGTGGACCTGATGCCTGGAGGTACAGCAACCACCATGTGATGACCATGCTTGAGGGTAAGGCCAGAAAAACTACAAGACACAGGCCTGACATCATGGAGCTACAGAACCATGCCTGTGGCCACCTACCCCTGGACGTTTTGTTACGTGAGAAAAATGAACTTCTATCAGCTTAAGCCACTTTTGCTGGTTTTACTTAATCTGCACCAGAAAGCATCCCTATCTGATATAGTAACATAAAAATTCATGCAACAAAATACATCCAGGAATAAACGTTAAAAAAGCGCGGTGACTCAAGCCTGTAATCCCAGCACTTTGGGAGGCTGAGACGGGCAGATCACGAGGTCAGGAGATCGA
>NW_012115211.1:2100678-2143407 GCF_000951035.1 Colobus angolensis palliatus | reverse complement strand
CCACTGCACTCCAGCCTGGGTGACAGAGCAAGACTCCGTCTCAAAAAAAAAAAAAAAAAAAAATCTGAAAAATCTAGTTTAAAAAAACGTTTAGGTCAGCTTACTCCTTTCTGCCTGTGGACGCTGCTGAGGAAGCATCATTAAAGTCTCTCTTCCCTGCCATCATATCTAAGTCAGAGTCTCCTAAAAAGCCTGAACAGCCGAGGAAGCTCTTCCTTGGAGAGTTGAGTTTTGAAATAACCGATGAGAGCCTGAGGAGCCATTTGAGCAATGGAGAATGCTCACGGACTGCGTGGTAATGAGAGACCCTAATACCAAGTGCTTTGTTTTGTCACATATGCCACTGTGGAGAAGGTGGATGCAGCCATGAATGCAAGGCCACACAAGGTGGATGGAAGAGTTGTGGAACCAAAGAGAGCTGTCTCAAGAGAAAATTCTCAAAGACCAGGTGCCCACTTAACTGTGAAAAAGACATTTGTTGGCAGCATTAAAGAAGACACTGAAGAACATCACCTAAGAGATTATTTTGAACAGTATGGGAAAAAAATGAAGCAACTGTAATCATGACTGACCGAGGCAGTGGCAAGAAAAGGGGCTTGTCTTTGTAACCTTTGATGACCATGACTCCATTGATAAGATTTGTCATTCAGAAATACTATACTGTGAATGGCCACAACTGTGAAGTTAGGAAAGCCCTGTCAAAGCAAGAGATGGCTAGTGCTTCATCCAGCCAAAGAGGTCGAAGTGGCTCTCGAAACTTTGGTGGTGGTCGTGGAGGTGGTTTCAGTGGGAAGGACAACTTTGGTTGTGGAGGAAACTTCAATGGTTTTGGTGGCTTTGGTGGCAGCCATGGCAGTGGTGGATATGGTGGCAGTGGGGATGGCTATAACGGATTTGGTAATGATGGAAGCAATTTTGGAGGTGGTGGAAGTTACAATGGACTTTGACAATTACAACAATCAGTCTTCAAATTTTGGACCCGGCCAGGCGTGGTGGCTCATGCCTGTAATCTCAGCACTTTGGGAGGCTAAGGTGGGTGGATCACCTGAGGTCAGGAGTTCGAGGGCAGCCTGGCCAACATGACAAAACCCCATCTCTACTAAAAATACAAAAATTAGCCGGGCGCGGTGGCAGGCGCCTATAGTCCCAGCTACTCGGGAGGCTGAGGCAGGAGAATTGCTTGAACCCGGGAGGCGGAGTTGCAGTGAGCTGAACTCGCACCACTACACTCTAGCCTGGGCAACAGAGCGAGATTCCATCTCAAAAAAAAAAAAAAAAATTGGACCCACGAAGGGAGGAAACTTTGGAGACAGAAGCCCTGGCCCCTATGGTGGTGGAGGCCAATACTTTACTAATTAGGAAACCAAGGTGGCTATGGTGGTTCCAGTAGCAACAGTAGCTTGGCAGTGGCAGAAGATTTTAATTACTGCCAGGAAACAAAGCTTAGCATGAGAGGAGAACCAGAGAAGTGACAGGGAAGCTACAGGTTACAACAGATCTGTGAACTCAGCCAAGCACAGTGGTGGCAGGGCCTAACTCTGACAAAGAAGACATGTTTCAGACAAATACTCATGCGTAGGGGCAAAAAACTTGAGGACTGTATTTGTGACAAATTGTATAACAAGTTATTTTAGTTCCTGTTCTGTGGAAAGTGCAAAGCATTCCAACAAAGAGTTTTAATACGGATTTTTTTTTTTGCACCCATGCTGTTGATTGCTAAATGTAATAGTCTGATCATGATGCTGAATAAATGTGTCTCTCTTTTTTTTAATGTGCTGTGTAAAGTTAGTCTACTCTGAAGCCATCTTGGTAAATTTCCCCAATGGTGTGAAGTTAGAATTCCTTCAGAGTGATGTCAGGTTCTATTTGGAGTTTATATACAACTTGCTTGGGTAGAGAAATCATTGTCTTCAGAAACCTTGGTGTAGTTGAACTTACAGTTACTGTTGTGACCTGAACTTCACCATTAAAAGGGATTACCCAAGCAAAATCATGGAATTACTGGTTATAAAAATGATTGTTGACACATTCTGTGCAATATATCTAAAATGAATAATGTTACCAGATAAAATATAAATGGGAATGAAGCTTGTGTTTCATCCACTATCATATGTAATCAATAAATGATTTAATTATCTTAAAAAAAAGTTTAAAATGCTACTAAAGAATCTAAAAGAAGTCTTGAAAGAATAGAAAGACACACCCTATTCTTGAATAGGGAAACTCAATTATTAAAATATCGAAGCTCTCTAAATTAATATATAAATAAAATATGATACCAATAAAAATGCCAAAATAACTTTGCTTTCAAATGGGAAAAATACCATAATATCATGCATGGAAAAATAACATAAATAAAGTCAAGAGGACTGGGAGGAAATGTCTGCAAAACAGATGGCCAAGAGCTGCTTTTTACATAGAAAGAGTTCCCATAAATCAATAAGAAACAGCAAAAGAATAATGAGCAAATAGATTAACAGATGCAAAACTATAAAACTCCTAGAAGATATGATGAGAGGAAGTCTAGAGGATCTTGGGTTTGGCAATAACTATTTTTTTTTTCAGATGGAGTTTCACTCTTGTTGCCCAGGCTGGAGTGCAATGGCACAGTCTTGGCTCACTGCAACCTCTGCCTCCCAGGTTCAAGCGATTCTGCTGCCTCAGCCTCCCGAGTAGCTGGGATTACAGGTACCTGCCACCATGCCCAGCTAATTTTTTTTTTTTTTGTATTTTTAGTAGAGACGGGGTTTCACCATGTTAACCAGGCTGGTCTCAAACTCCTGACCTCAGGTGATCCACCCGCCTTGGCCTCCCAAAGTGCTGTGATTACAGGCGTGAACCACGGTGCCCAGCTGGCAATAAATTTTTAGGTACACCACCAAAGGTATGATCCATGAAAGAAAGAATTGATAAGCTGGATTTAAAATGAAAATAAAATTTTCTGCTCTGCAAAAGGCACTGCCAAGTGAATAAAAAGACAAGCCGGACCGGGAGAAATATTTGCGAAAGATATATCTGAAAAAGGACTGTTATCCAAAATATATAAAGAATTCTTAAAACTCAACAATAAGAAAGCAAAACAGATACTTCACCAGAAAGAATACACAGATGGCAAAGAAGCATATGAAAACATGTTTCACATCGTATGTCATCAGAAAAATGGAAATTAAAACAACAATGAGATACTACTGCACACCTATTAGAATGGCCAAAATCCAGAACACTGACAATAGCAAATGCTGGCAAGGATGTGGAGCAACAGAAGCTCTCATTCATTGCTGGTGGGGATTTAAATAGCCACTTTAGAGACAGTTTGGCAGTTTCTTACAAAACTAAACATACTCTTGTCATATGATTCAGCACTCACACTCCTTGGTATTTACTCAAAGGAATGAAGACTTATGTCCATACAAAAATGTGCACACAAATGTTTATAGCAGCTTTATTCATAATTGCCAAAACTTGGAAGAATCTATGATGTTCTTCAGTAGGTGAATGGGGAAATAAACTGTGGTACATCCAGACAATGGAATATTCTTCTTCTGTGCTAAAAAAGAAATGAGCTATCCAGCCATGAAAAGACATGGAGGGAATTACTGTGTGAAAGAAGCCAATCTAAAAAGGCTATATATTGTATATTCCAACAATATGACACTCTGGAAAAGGCAAAACTGTGGGGACAGTAAAAAGATCAGTGTTTGCCAGGGGTTAAAGAGGAGAAATGGATGAACAGGCACAACACGGAGAATTCTGGAGGCAATGGAAATACTCTGTATGAAACTATAATGGTGGATACGTGTGTCATTATTCATTTGTCAAAACCCAAAGAATGTACAAATGAAGAATGAACCCTAACATAAACTATGGGCTTTGGGTGATACTGACATGTCAATGTAGGCTCATCAAATGTACCACTCTGGTGGGGGATGTTGTTAATGCATATGTGGGGACAAGTGGGTACATGGGAAATCTCTGAACCCTCTGCTGAATTTTGCTGTGAATCTAAAACAGCTCTACAAAATAAAGTTTGTTTAAAAAAAATCCTTTAACAGACTTCTCAGAAAGGAAAACACAAATATCTTATAAATACATGAAAAGACAGTCAATCTCACTCATAAGACAGGTACAGATTAAAAATAACATTTCCACCCATCTGATTGGCAAAGATTAAAAGCTTTGATGATAAAATCATGGAAGATAAAGGATAAAGGCCCTCATATATTGTTGATGAGGTTATTAAATGGCACGACTACCTTGAATAGGGAATGCCAAACTTTCTTTGCATATTCCCTTTGATCCAAAAGTTTCACCTCTAGGCCAGGCACAGTGGCTCACAGCATTCTGGGAGGTGGGGGCAGGAGGATCACTTGAGGCCAGGGGTTCAAGACCAGCCTGGCCAACATGACAAAATCCTGTCTCTACTAAAAATACAAAAATTAGCTAGGTGTGGTGGTGCACGCCTGTAGTACCAGCTACCCAGGAGGCTGAGGCAGGAGAATAGCTTGAACCTCGGAGGTGAAGGTTGCAGTGAGCCGAGATTGTGCCACTGCACTCCAGCTTGGGTGACAAAGCGAGTCTCCATCTCAAAAAACAAACACAAAAACACAAAAACTCCAAAGTTTCACCTCTAAAAATCTATCATATAGATCAGCAGTGCCCAAAAGAAGTATGTGCACCACAAATGCAAGCCACATATAAAATTTAAAAATTTCTAGTAGTCACATTAAAAAATGCATAGATGAAATTAATTTTATGAATAAAGCATATACATTCATGCATATATATATTCATATCATTCGTATATGTATATATTCATGCCATTCATACATATGTATATCTGCTTCATTCATCTTTAAAAATCTATATAGATGAATCATAATTTATGTAATCAATCCTCTATTGATGAACATTTCATTTGCTTCTGATCTTCTGCTATGTATAAACAGTGCCACAATAAACATTCTTCTACATTCATCTTTTTTTTTGTTCTTTTTTGAAACAGAGTTTCACTCTGTAGCCCAGGCTGGAGTGCAGTGGTGTGATCACAGTTCACTGCACTCTCTCACAGAGGAGCCCTCTCCTCTCCCAGGCTCTCCAAAAAATACAATGTCACATATACAAATATATACATATACAAACACACACACATACATATATATTTTTTCCTTAATATACAAGCACAGGTTAAAATATACATATTGACTATATATACACCTGTATGTATATATATGTACATCTATATGTGTGTATATATACATGTATATACATATATACACATACATACACATAGAACGAGAAGAGGGGAAGGGAGAGGGAGAAAGAAAAAGGCAGTCTGTAAGACATATTGTTGTGTGAAATCAGCAAGGCACAGAACACTATTATATAGTACCCTACCATTTATGGGGAAAAAGACGGGGAAGTGACAAACACATATATATTTATGTATGTGTGGACTATCCCTAAACAGAAATGAAAACTGGAAACAGTATTTGCTTCTGAGAAAGAGTACTAGGGGACAGAGATGGGACAGATACTTTTTACTGTTTAACTTTTTAACCTTGTGCTTACATATTAAGGAGAAAAAATATTTGAGGGTCCACTATGTGCCAAATATGTTCAATAGCAATGAATATCAAGGCAGACTAAGTCTCTCTACCTACGAACTTATATTTAGGGGATGGGGGTGAGAAGGGTCAAATAAATAAGATAATTCATCATAAAGAAACTAGACCCACAGCCTGGGCAACATAGCAAGACCCTGTCTCTACTAGATATAAAAAATTAGCTGGGTATGGTGACTCATGCCTGTGGTTAGGAGGCTGAGGCAGGAGGATTGCTTGAACTTGGAAGGTTGAGGCTGCAGTGAGCTGTGATTGTGCCACTGCACTCCAGCCTTGGTGACAGAGCAAGACCTTGTCTTAAAAAATAAAATTAAATAAATAAAAAAAGAGAAAGAGAAGGAAGGGAGGGAGAGAGGGAGGAAGAAAAAAAAAGGCAGTCAAGTGGTATACGCCTGTAGCCCCAGCTACATGAGAGGCTGAGGCTGGAGAACCCCCTGAGTTCAGGAGTTTGAGGCTACAGTGATCATACCACTGCACTGAAGGAGGACCACTCTTAGGTGTAAATGCTGTGGAGAAATCAAGAACCCTCTAACAGACACCTCTAACAGGCACCTCAAAATTAGTGTATCTAGAACAGAGTTCTTGATTACCCCATAACATATACACCTAAGAGTGGTCCTCCTTCAATCTCTTATCTCTGTAAATTAACATTACCACCCACCCAAACAAAAACCAAGAATTCCTTTCCCTGACATTTAATCTACTAACAGGTTCTACAGATGCTGTGTCTAAAATAGAGGTTGAATATGTTTACCTCTGCCCATGTCCTCTACCAATCACCATTCTAAACCATTGTTGTCTTCTGTCTGAACCAAAGCATCCTAACTGGTCTCTTCCCTGCTTCCATTGTTCTCCTTGCAATCCATCCTCCACGAAGCAGACAGATAATCCCTTAGAACATAAACTTTCCTGCTTAAAGTTCTTCAGTGGCTTTTTATTCTTTTGATAAAACCCAACCCCCTTGCCTTGGAGCTTATAAGTCTGCATAATCTGCCTCCTGCTTGTTTCTTCATTCCTTTCCTTCCTGTGCTCACTGCATTCCAGTCATACCGCTGCTCCCCTCTGTTCTCTAGCTCCTCCAACATAGCAAGTGCTAATTTTGTTCTAACATGTGTGGTGACCCAAAACTCTATAACTTAAGTCCAGATTTCTCCCCTGAGCTACAAGTCTTTATATCCAACTACCTATAGGAACGCAGGCTTATCACCCACTCAGAAGCCCCAAATGGTGGTTCAATACTGTGCTACATTCTTCTATTTCCCCTCCAGAGCCACTTTTCACCCTTCTCCACTCTGCTTTCTGCCACAGAGGCTGACCCATCAAGTGGAATCCTGTGGCCAACAAGGAGCTCCAGCAGAAAGTCAGAGGGAGAGGAGAGTGAGGATAAGGTACAATTCCTCTGGCTCTGTTGTTGAAAACTCCCACTTATTTTTCAAGTTCTTGCTGCAATGCGACTTTATGAAATGGTAGAGAGGATGGATTTAGGAAGGGATAGAGAAATCAAGGACAATTAGAAATAAAAGAACTAAAGAAGAGATTTTTGTAATTGTACACATTGAGAAGTAGTAAATGCCATTAGGGATACACATTCTTTGAGGACCAGCCTCAGTGTTTTTAACTTCCTGTTCCCAATGTCCAGCTCTGCTCTCCAGTATAGAAAACATACTCAGCACATATTATTTGAATAAAAAAGATGACCTATATAAGATAAACAAAGGTGAGGAGTCCAAGGTTTACCTTGTATCCATTGTCTTCCTTGCGGTTGTGAGAGGCAGTAATCATCACACCTGCAACTGCTTTGAGCTTCTGAACTGCATATGGCTGAAAAATAAATAACACCATAGTTCCATTTTGCTTCCTAGCTATGTACACATTTGACATGAGAATAACTTTGATTAAATGACAGGAAAAGCATTATAGTATGATATTGCTTTTGTTAATACCCTCTTTATTTTCTATTTACTTGATTTTTCCTTACACCTTTATTATAAGATTTCCCTCCTTTTACTTTTTTGGATTTCTTCTGTTTTAGCACAAACATGTTAAGCGAAAGCCAACTCATTATTTTAAAATCTTTTTTTTCCTTATATATTCATTAAGGCTATACATTTCCCTCTAAGCAGGGCTTTAGTTAAAACCCATAACTTTTACTATGTATTATTTTCATTATTGCTCACTTTTAAATACCTACAGGCAGTTCTTGCTTTGCTCAGTTCCTATACATGAATTACTGATACTATGCTTTTGTTAAATAGCTCCAGTCTCCCAACAACATGTTCAAATTTCATTTACCATGGTAATATTAACCATAACTGCATCAAGTACACACTTGGCTTCCAGCTCTTCAGTCCACACATCCCTACATTTATAACAGAGCCACATCATGATGAGTGATCAATCATGTCACTCTTTAAAAGGGTGTCAGTGATTGGTCACTGAGCATCTGTTATTTAGCGCTCACACAAACTGCAAAACATGTGGCTCTATTGCCTCCTTTTCTCCCAGTAATAGACCCATATGACAGTGTACAAAAATGGATAATGGAAAGTAGGAATTAGCCAACAAAGGTGAAAGTGCAGCAAATAAACAAAAAGGAGTAATAATAGAGGGAAATTTGAATTGAACATAAATGAAGTTATAGAAAAAATAAGTGGGAATGCTGACACTGCTGCCATTCAAGAGACTTTAGACATACTACCAGGGAAGTGTAGTGAAGGGGAACACATGGATTAAATGAGGAACGAGGCTGTGATGAGAAGGATGAAGATGTCCCAGAAGAAGTGACACCAACAAAGAAACCTTCACATTAAAGGAACTCCCTGAGATATTTCACAAGATTGAAATTAACAAAGGATAAGATGCTGGACGTGTATCCAAACTCAGAAAGGTATATTAACAATTTGCCAAGGCACAGATCAAGATGCTTGCTTGTAATATAAATAAATTATAATCACAAGAAGCAAGCTCTGTTTATCTCCTGATAAGTTTTATTTATTGATTGATTGAGATGGAGTCTTGCTCTGTTGTCCAGGCTGGAGTTCAGTGGCACAATCTCAGCTCACTGCAACCTCTGCCTCTCAGGTTCAAGCAATTCTCGTGCCTCAGCCTCCTGAGTAGCTGGGATTACAGGCATGCGCCACCACGCCTGGCTAATTTTTGTATTTTTAGTAGAGATCGTGTTCCACTGTGTTGGTCAGGCTGGTCTGAAACTCCTGACCTCAGGTGATCCACCTGCCTTGGCCTTCCAAAGTGCTGGGATTACAGGCATGAGCCATCACCCCCAGCCTTCTGATAAGTTCTTTTTACAAAGAAATAAAGTATTTTAGTTATCAATGTTTCTTAATGTTTTAAATTACAATGTACTAAATAAACATTAGTTTTACCATAGTTTTATCTTTTTCCTATACATTTTTACCCAAGAGTAAGAGTGTTTTTAATGTTGTGGTAAAAAAAAAAAAAAAAAAAAAGTTAAAGGTCATGGAACAGTCATAATTTTTCTCATTGATGATTAAGATCATTTGGCATTTTCTTAATCCAGTCTATCATTGATGGACATTTGGGTTGGTTCCAAGTCTTTGGTATTGTGAATAGTGCCGTGATAAACCAACATGGCACATGTATACATATGTAACAAACCTACACGTTGTGCACATGTACCCTAGAACTTAAAGTATAACAAAAAAAAAAAAAAAAAGAGAAGAAAAAGAAAAGATCACTTGGCATGGTTTTGGCTTCTACAACTGTCTTAATAGCCCCCACACTCTGTGCAAAGCAAGGACTGCCTGTCATTTCTAATCTGCATTATGTTATCTTCCTTAATCCATGAATAGTTTATGAATGTGTTTTTAAAATTCCAAACAGGGGAGGATTTATGGGCTTTTTTATTTCTGATTTTATTGCATTGGGGTCCAGGTATATGGCTTGATAAGCAGCTCTTTGGCATTTGCTGGGACTGTGATTCTGCTTAATAATAATGTAAATCCTATCATCACACAATAGAGAATTTTTACACACATACACACACACACCCAGATCAAGTCAGCTAACAATGTATTCAAATCTATCCTTCATCATTTTTGTCTGCCCAATGAATCAATTTCTGAAAGAAGATATTAAAATATTCCACTATAACTGTAGACTTGTCAACGTTTATAGATCAAGTTCTCAGCTAAGTTGAACAAATGTCTGTTGAATGAAAATAAACTTAAAGCAAAATTTGTTTTTCTTCCATTGGTCCCTTATATCACTCAACACAGAACTACATGCACAAAAAAGATTTGAATCCTAGTTGATTTAAGAAATATTTTCAAGAGCAGCAAGCTATATGATCACCAACACAACACACTTACTACAAAAGGTGTAGGAACATATCTTGAAAAAAGGTACACAGGAACATCTTTGGCCAGCAAGACTGCAGCAGTGAGTTTAGCAAGCCTAAAAAAAGGGAGATTTCATTTAGTCCTTTGCCTACCATACTTTTTAAAAACCAACCTTCCACATAGATGTTTCATATTATAATTAGTCTGAATAAATAGTAGCCTAATATAGCCTATTCTTATAATAACTGATTAAACTTCATGCCTAATTAGAAATTTTTAAATAAATAAGACTTTTTTAAAAAAAAGAGTTTAACAACTAATAGAATTGATATTTCAATTTCCTCTTTTTCCCTCATTCATCTTTTGATGGCTCTTTTACTAAGAAATAAAATTTATAAAAGGCAAAAAGAATGGAAAAAGTGATATGAGACTTTGATAAACTCAATATGCATTATTAGCCCGAAAAAACACCCTAAAACTAATCTAATAGGCATATAATGAGAATATAAGCTACATAATTACTACTACCTAGTGCCTTTGCCAAAATACTAAAGTTATAAGCTATGATGTCATTCTAAATATGAACTCTAAATATTTTAAATTTTTACTTCTTTCTGTAAATCTAAAGCTTTTCTTTGAAACACTTTTTCTTCTATTTCAGCTCTAAAGTAAATATTAGCATGTGATCACATTTCTATCTGATAGTCTACTGTTTCGGAAATCCTACTACTGGACAAAAGATTTTTTAATATGTTTTATTCTATTTCAACTTAATCTTTGAAACAATTAACTCTGTACCTCTGGCTGCTGCAGCTGCTAGTTACTTGACCCCGAGTGTCATACCCAACCACAAAGCCTCTCTGCTTGAAGTCTGAGAAACATCTCTCAAGGTATTTGTACATCCCCTGAAGCAAATAAACACAAAAGATTAGTCCTAATGGAGGCTTGCATTTCATATGACTCAGAATCTCTTATTTTTATGTTTGCTGTGCAGCTGACTGGCTGCTAGGGAAGTGGCTTCTGCCTTTATGCCCATGCTTACCAGTGTGGGAGCAATACTGTTCAATCCAGAAATGTAAGATGACAAACATATCCTGGATTTTCAGACACATTTAATACCATGGAAATACCGATTTAGTAACCACTAAATCCAATACAATAAGTAAAACATTAGGAAAAGCAGAAGAAACATGAGAATCAATAAGCTAAAAAAAAAAAGATTAGAAGAGCCAACATAAATTGTTTCTTGTCTGAAGGCTCTAGAGAACAGAATTTTAATTGTCTTAAATCCTTGCTAGATCATATGATTGAAGTTAACCAAAAGATTTGACCTATTTATGATGCAAACATTTTTAATCAGCAACACAGTTCTTCACTAGAACATTTCTTATGATGGTTGATCCCATTTGTAATTCTTTGGTTTTAAAATCTCACAGAAAAATAATACCATAGACTAGAAAAATGTGCAGTCATGGATGACAAAAAAATGAAATAAAGTATTTCATATTGAAAACATCACAATGACAAACTAAAACCATTTAACTACCTTACGAATGATTTGTTAAGTTTAATAAATACTTTAATATCTAAAAATAGCATTTTAACATTTTATATTAGTATAGTGCTTTAAAATGAGTTCCACATAAAAGATGGGACATTTAATCCTAACACCCTGAAAAGAAAGCAATGCAGACACCATTTCTAATTTGGTCTCTTTCAGTATGTCTTTTAAGAAGAGGAGACAATAAAATTAAAGCTCCATGTAATTTCTTGCCTAAGGCCAAACTAAGTTATACTGATTTATTGAAGACCTATTATATGGCAGGCACTGCTAAATAAGTATGTGGTAGCACCGAACAAAGCCGCAGTGACTTCTGGTGCTTGAGTTTCTCAAGTACAATTAATTTTCCCAACCTATAAGCTATGAGTGAGTGCATGCTTAGTATATTAGCTAGATTCAACAACTTATTTCTAATGATGATACTATCCTAAAACCTCACAGACCCTCATATTAATCTCTGCTATCAGAATGCATCTTATTTCCATATATTTTTAGGTTGGTGGAAAAGTAATTGTAGTTTTTGCCATTAAAAAAATGACCAAAACCTCAATTACTTTTGCACCAATCTAATAGAGTCTGAAAAGGGCTAGGGCGTAAGAATCCGATTCCATCCGGCTTTTCCACTTCACACAATGGAATCCCAAATCCAGTGAAAATGTGCACTTCTGTAGAAATTGCTTTTCAAACACCTTCCCTACCCCTTTTTGTAAAGTCAAGAAATCTTCACTTAGAATGAAAGCATATGAAAAGACTAAATGTGTAAGAAAATAATGAACTAAAGCATCTCTGGTTGAGGAACAGGGGGAGGGGTGGGTGAGGAAGGGGCAGGTATCCTACCTAACCAACCATCCCGTCATTCCTTCTCTCCTACCTCTGCATTAGGCCTTGGCTTTAGAGAATTCTCTCAGAATAAGGCTGAAGATGATCTACTGTTTGGGAGTATCAATTAGAATTATGTCTACTGAATAATTCTCTAGCCCAGAACTATTTTTAGTATAAGTTAAATACATTATTGGCCTCAAAAGTATCGTTATTTGAAACAGGATGATTCACTTGCAAAGAGAAGCAATTTGTTTCTAGAGTGAGCTGCATAACAATGGAGAGAAGTAAAACAAATTGTATCATATTACACAACTATATTAACTCTCATGTGGATATAGAAACCCACATAAAGGATATGTGATAAAGGAAAATATTTTCAACTAAATTTTCCAAATTCTGGTTAACCTTTATAAATGGCCATATGCCAAAATGAGTAGTTATTTTCTTCCATCTAAGTTTGTTTCTTTGTATTAATTGGATATGCTAATATACACTTCTTGGTTTCAAATGCAAAGCAACATTGTTAAGAAGTTGACAATGGCAACCAAAATAACTTAATCAGAAAGTCAGTCTGTGACCATGAAGATACATAAATGACTTCTAAAATCTTGGGCAAGACTAAAGGTCAGAATTGAGTCTACAGTTTTTACTTATATAAGAGTAACTTCTGGGAAATAAAGCTTTGTGTATGTGTGCGTTTAGAATGGCACTACCTAATTTATAAATTAAAAAAAAAAACAGACTGAGAAAAAGTACACTTTTTTTTTGAGACAGAGTCTTGCTCTGTCCTCAGGCTGGAATGCAGTGGTGCAATCTCGGCTCACTGCAACCTCCGACTCCCAGGTTCAAGCAATTCTCCTGCCTCAGCCTCCCAAGTAGCTGAGACTACAGGCACGCGCCACCATGCCCAGCTAATTTTTGTATTTTTAGTAGAGATGGCATTTCACCATGTTGGCCAGGATGATTTCGATCTCTTGACCTTGTGATCCACCCACCTCAGCCTCCCAAAGAGATGGGATTACAGGCATGAGCCACCATGTCTGGTCAAAAGTACACTCTTAATACTTGATAATACTTACCTGTGTTGACTGTATTACTGTAAGGTCATTAATATAGCAAAACCCTGCCCCCATGGCAGAACGAAGTCCTGCAGTCCCAAAAGTCATTCGGCAACAAAGACGATCTCGCAGCTCCTTGTTCATCCCATTCCGTAACAGGTTTTCAATCTGCTCTTTTGTTTTGGGATTCTATAAAGAAGAAGCATTAAAACTTAACCAGGAATCCAAGCAGAGTCCTAATATTAAGCACTTCGGAGGGGTCAATATGTATATATCACAAGGTTCAACATTCAATATAAATTCCACAGTGCTACTTCTTTGTACGTATGATAAAATAATACCTGCCATTCACTGAGTCCCCAAAGGAGAAAGGGCCTGTTGAGGGTGATTTACATATCTCTAAATTTTATAGCATTTGTATAGCATATTAAAGAATGTTCTTTTTAAAAAAAATTAGATATTTAAGAGCTTTGAATCCAAAATAAACCTCTTAGTAAAAAATGACATCAATTAAGTTAGAGTCTATGTTAGATTTCAATCATAGTTCACTGTAACCTCAAACTCCTGGGCTCAAGTGATCTAGCCTCAGCCTCTTGAGTAGCTGGGACTACATGCCTGGCTAATACATTAAGTTTTAAGAGAAATAGAGACACTACTGGATAAATACCATCAAAACATGCCTACCAGTTACCTACCTAGACCTCTGCAATTCAAAATGAACAGATACTCCTTTCTACTGCTTAAAAATCACAGAAAACGATTCAATTTATCTATGGCACAAGTTGACCATAAAAATATTTTATGTGTTAAGTGTGAACTTAATTAAGAATGAGAATACAAATTCATTCCAAACATGGTTTGTGAGGCAGAGCATGCCAACATCTATATTTGGGATTCTGTATTTCATTGTCATGTACTAACTTATTTTCATAAACCTCAAGAATACCTGTCACTGAAAATGGTGCTTCACAAAAGAATATCAAGTTTCGGCTGGGCGCAGTGGCTCACGCCTGTAATCCCAGCACTTAGGGAGGCCGAGACACATATATATATGCTTTAACATCTATTAGTTTTATATATATAAATATATAAATATAAATATATTTATATACGCATATAAATATATATGCTTTAACATCTATTAGTTTTATATATACATAAATATATATGTGTGTATATATATACAAAATCCAGACTCAAGGAGCTTCTGTTTCATAAATGGCACCCACTAACAAATAACCTACATAAAAATATGAATAGCTCTTAAGGGAAAAATATGAATAACAATATCTGGGATACTATCATTTCTAAGATACCACTAGATTTCATAGGTCAAAGAGACTTGAAGAGGGCTAACATTTAAAGATGGGCATAAGAATGGCAAAAATTGAATAGACTCTTCACGTTTAGAGGGTACATAGCACTGTAATACCCTGCTAGTAGGAATGTAAATTGGGATAGTCTTTTTACAGTGGTTTTACAGCAAGTATCAAATTTTAAATTGCACATGCCTTTTGGCCCATAGATTTCTGTCCACAAAAATACCTTCACATGAACAATAACATTTATTCATATAAGAAGGTTCACTGCAGCACCTGTATGGGTAGTATTATTATTAATATTACCATTGTATAGAGGAGGAAACTAAGATTTAGAGAGGGAGCCTAGTATCACTGAGCTGGCACTGGAAATTTAGTTTGGGAACCTAAGCTGGTCTGGCTCTAAAGCCTATGCCATCTCACCACAAACAAAATAATTGTGTTGGGGTGTTAATAATGCTTCTGATAACAATTTAATTCCAGTTACAAAGCAAAATGATGTTCCTTTTTATTACAGGTATAGTGTGTATATATATATTGTATGTATATATAGTATATATGTGTATATAGTATATATGTGTGCATATATACAGTAGGTGTATATGTGTATATATGTAGTATGTATATATAGTGTATGTATATATATCTAATGAGTATATATGTATATATATACATATACATATATGTATGTGTATATACATATGTATACACACACACACATATATATAAATGATCCACCAGACATAAATGCTGTTGGTTACTGAGAATACTTCCTAATGTTTAACTGTACAGCTACTAGAGTAGGGCCTAAAAATTCCATTCCCAATTACAGACTTCACAAGCAGTACTAACCTAATTCCTGGTTGTTGAAAAGCTTGTAAGTTTGAGAAAAATGAAAATGAATAAAGAATCATGATATACTAGACATAACAAATACACTTTTATGGCAAAAAGAGCTAAATAATTATGACAACAGGCATTTGAAATCTACTTTACATTCAGAGTTCTCCACTGTTTAACAGTGAGACATTAAATTAGATGTTGATGTTATAAACTTTTAAAAATATAACCTAAAAAGCTATCTACGCAGCCATAATTATCACATATTCTCCATTCGGATGAACTTACATTTGTATTTTTTTCTAAAGTCATTATATCACTACGATTTTATAAACTATAATATATGAAGATTCTAAAGAATTATAAATTTATTATTATTATTATTATTTGAGACGGAGTCTCGCTCTGTCGCCCAGGCTGGAGTGCAGTGGCACGATCTTGGCTCACTGCAAGCTCCGCTGCCTCCTGGGTTCACACCATTCTCCTGCCTCAGCCTCCCAAGAAGCTTGGACTACAGGCGCCCACCACCATGCCCGGCTAATTTTTTGTGTTTTTAGTAGAGACGAGGTTTCACCGTGTTAGCCAGGATGATCTCCATCTCCTGACTTTGTGATCCGCCCGCCTCAGTCTCCGAAAGTGTGGGATTATAGGCATGAGCCACTGCGCCCAGCCAACTAATTATTTTTAAATGAAATTTTCATGTTGAACTCAGGTATAATACATGAAAAGGAGAGCAGAAGAGTATATACAGTGTTTTCATTTATATAAAAAGAGGTATGTGTATATTTATACATCATCTAGAAGTATTCCATGCAAAAATAAGAGACTAAAAATCTTGATTACCTCTGAAGGGGATATTAGGCATGGGGTTTCAAGTAGAAAAGTGACTTATTTTTATTGGAGAGCCATGATGCTGTTTGGATATTTTATGTATATATTACTTTTTTATGGTTAAAAACTAGTTAGGTATTCATGATGGCTCAGAAAAACCTCTACTTGTGTGTGATGTGAATGATTTTTTACCTCACAAATTGCTCTCCTTTTCCCATTCACAGAAAGCTACTGATAAGATCTGAATCTATAAAACATATATTGGTGTTCTCTCAAATGCAAATTATTGTTTGCTTTCTAAATGTGCTCTCTTATTTACAATTCATTGATTACTTGGGGGTAGAAGCCTAGTCAAGAAAAAAAAAAGAGGAGGAAGACAGTAGGAAAGCTATTTGACTGACCTGCTTTCAAGAAACATACACACCAGGCTGGGCACATTGGGTCACGTCTGTAATCTCAGCACTTTGGGAGGTTGAGGCGGGCGGATCACCTGAGGTCAGGAGTTCAACACCAGTCTGGCCAACATAGCAAAACCTTCTCTCTACTAAAAATACAAAAATTAGCTGGGCATGGTAGCGTGTGCCTATAGTCCCAGCTACTTGGGAGACTGAGGCAGGAGAATCACTTGAACCAGGGAGGCAATTTAGTGAGCCGAGATCGCGCCACTGCACTCCAGCCTGGGCAACAGAGTAAGACTCCGTCTCAATTAAAAAAAAAAAAAATACACACTGACCTATTATATAAAATGAAAATTAATTATTTAGAAAGTAAATGCATTCAATCTGAAATAAATTTGCTTTTAACTAGCATATCTTGGAATCCTAACAATTTTAGTACTCCAAAAAAGTAATCCTGCAGAAAACTGATAAGATTTTAGTGACTGCTAGCATTTCTCTGTACTTCATCGGTAATAAAGCTAATTGTTTAGTATGAAGTCAGTAAGGTGCAGAATATAGAAAAAAGCCATGCATTATTTTCGAATTTTACCTGTATACCAAAAATTTTCCTTTAGGTTCTAATCCTATGGTTTGCTTCAACTTTACATGGCTGAAATGAAGAAAAGAAAGTATCTTCTTACATAATACTTGTGGAGTTTTCTTTTTTCCATATTGTAGAACCATAAGGCTCAAATTCAAAGAAAACATGAAAGAATTGATTTTTCTAAAATCACTTAAAAAAATTAACTTCTTACAAACTTTCACAGATGTGAAGAAGGTTACACACCAGACCAAAATTCACATCAACTCTGCCTGCCGACCAATGAAAGTACTAACATTCACTTACGAAGGATTATTTTGAACTTGCCCAAGTTTTCTGAACCTATTCTGTTCATAACTAGAGACTTCTATATTATTTATGTATAATAAATATAAATGTGTATAAAAGAGTGTAAAAAATGTAATCAAGTTTGCCAATGAGAAGTGTGTTAGCTTGTCTGCACTGGTATAAAGGAATACTTGAGGCTGGGTAATTCATAAAGAAATAAGATGTATTTGGCTCACAGTTCTGCAGGCTGTACAAGCATAGCACCAGCATCTGCTCCACTTCTGGTGAGGCCCAGGAAGCTTTTAGTCATAACAGAAGGGAAGAATAGCCAGCTTATCACACGGTGAATGAGGGAACAAAAGAGAGCTGCCAGGTTCTTCAACAATCACCTCTCATGTGAACTAACAGCGTGACAACTCCTTATTATCACCAGCAGAGAACCAAGCTATTCATGAGGGAACCACCCCCATGACCCAAACGCCTCCCACCAGGACCCACCTCCAACACTGGAGGTCACGTTTCAACATGAGATTTACAGGGGACAAAACAGCCAAACCATATTGAAGAGTTTACCTGTAAATCTTTTTTCCTATTTATCTGATAAACCTACTATTTTAATAATTCTAACACAATTTGAATCTACTCTATTAGTATTCTAGTACAAAACCTAACAGCTTAAATACACTCAAAAACATGAATCGCATTGTTTAGAAGATTGGAACAGACCTAAAAGAACATAATATATATTTAAAATCCCAAATTCAGTCTGGGCACGGTGGCTTATGCTTGTAATCCTAGCACTTTGGGAGGCTGAGGTGGATGGATCACCTGAGGTCAGGAGTTTGAGACCAGCCTGGCCAACATGGTGAAACCTTGCCTCTACTAAAAATACAAAAAATTAGCCAGGCATGGTGGTGGGCACCTATAATCCCAGCTACTCAGGAGGGTGAAGCAGGAGAATCACTTGAACCTGGGAGGCGGAGGTTACAGTGAGCCGAGATCATGCCATTTGCACTCCAGCCTGGATAACAAGAGTGAAACTCTGTCTAAAAAAAAAAATCGCAAATTCTAATATTGTTATACATCTAAAGGGGAGCCAATATACAAAATTGACTCTTAATAACTCAAATATATCTAAAGTTGCAAAATTGTACATAACATTTTTAAATGTTAATGACAGAGACTTATGTCTAAATAATAAATACCAGTTTTATATAACTACAGAGAAAAACATTTATTATTTTGCCCCCCATCGTGAATGAAAGACAAACAAATTTTAAAGTTTATTTCTAACCAGAAGTTAAAATAGGAAAGTGCAATCTGAAAATCTGAAGGTAAACACAGCTGACATTTACTTCTGAGGGTAAGCCAATTTGAAGATCCAAGTCTAGAGTCTTGGAGCAGAACAGGTTTTCTAAATCAGATGTTAACTTATTAAGTCCAAACTATATTCATGCTAAACTAATCATTCTTTCCTATTTAAATAATTTTTGTGTAATTCTAAATTTAATTTCCCTATCTTAAAAAATTGGTAGAAATTAACATAAATTTGGCTTAGACAAAAAACTTGAATATAAAATATACTCATCATATAAAATGAGATTTATTTGAATAATTGCTTAATAAACACAAAAATCATATCCACAAAATGAAGTACTAAGTACCCCCAAAGTAGAAAATAATCCTTGAAATATAATATTATCATTTAAGAATATTAGATATACCAAATTAGTGTGAAAGATTAAAAAAAGTTAATTATTTTGTTTCAAAAAAAACTATCTTTGTTTAAAAAAACTATAATTTTAACAGAGCACATACAATGAGCTCAATTTTACTGTTCAATTACATAGTCAAACTTGTCTCTGTTAAGCTTTAAGTAAAAAATATTTCTCATATAAGGTAGTCAACATAAAATATTTCAAATGTTTATTGTCTTTCTACAAATATTGTGACACATCATACTTTTCTTGACCAACAAAGAATCCAATTATTGGCGAATGTGCTCAGTAGACCACTGTAGGAGAGAAAGATCACTGAAGTAATAATTCTAGAAGGTTTGGCCCTGATCTTGAGTCAGCAATTGCTTAGCTAAATCATCCTGAACAAGTCACTTCACCTTTCCTTAGACTTTAGATTCCAAGCATATGTG
Source organism: Colobus angolensis palliatus (assembly GCF_000951035.1). Classification (NCBI taxonomy): domain Eukaryota; kingdom Metazoa; phylum Chordata; class Mammalia; order Primates; family Cercopithecidae; genus Colobus; species Colobus angolensis. The sequence continues at coordinate 2,123,621 of NW_012115211.1, read as the reverse complement.
ATGATTTTTGAGATTAACTTTTCAAACTCTATAGGTTTTGTCAGTAAGTGATTATGGAAGGCACTAAGTGTACTAAGTTCAAGGGCTCCAGTAACATCTATTACTAGCTTTATGACCTTGAACAGGTAATTTCACTCCAGTATCCTCACCTGTAAAAAAACAAGAAACATGTTCTACTCTTTTCCCTGGGCATCATAGTCAGCCTCCCTTGGAGGTAAATGAGACCATGTGACAGAGTTATGGTCACTGGATATGAAAGAGATGTGCACCACTTCCATGCCTAGCCCCAGACCTACTCCCCCACCACTCCTCTTTCCCCATTTACCCATTAAACAGAGAGGACTCTAAGGACCTACAGGAGTATGTAGCAACAAGATGGAATAAATGATTTCATGGAACAAAATCCCCCTCCTTTACCTCCTACCTCATGGACCAGCACTGGGCTGTAACATCAGCAAGAAATAAACTTACACTGTGTAAGCCACTGAAACTTTGGCATATTTGTAGGGTTTTTTGTTTGTTTGTGTTTTTCTTTTTTTTTTTTTTTGAGACAGAGTCCGTTCTGTTGCTCAGGCTGGAGTACAGTGGTGACATATCAGCTCACTGCAGCCTGGACCTCTTGGGCTCAAGTGATCCTCCTGTCTTGGCCTCCCCAAAGTGCTAGAATTACAGGTGTCAGCCACTGCACCCAGTGGAAGTAATACTTGAACTGAAAAGTGAAAGATTAGTAGGAGTTGGATTGTGGAGCAAGGAGGGTGAGGAACAAGTTGGGAGTAGAGAGATAATGGAGTTCAGTATTAGACTTACTGAGTTTGAAATAATATCTATACCCAGCACACTAACCATTGCTTCCCCTCCCCTCCCCGGCCCCCAGTAGTAACCTAGGAAATGAAAATTAAAACAAGATACCGTTTTTCACCTAAAAACTTATTAAGAATTTTTAAAATGAGTAAGCCCAGTGCTGGGGAATGAAAATTAACTCTAGTAACCAAGGAAATGAAAATTAAAACAAGATACCATTTTTTCACCTAAAAATTGATTAAGAGTTTTTAAAATGAATAAGCCCAGTGCTGCGGAATGAGAGTATATTTATTGCTATGGCTTAGTAAAAAACCACTTTAAACTTAATGGTTTCAATCAATAATCATTAATTATCTTTCATAGTTTCTATGGAATTCAGAAAGGGCACAGCCAGGATGCCTTGTCTGTGTACTGCTGTAGGCCTATCTGGCAGTGATGCTGACTGTAGGCTGGGGCCTAGTGGAGGCCATCAAATGGCACACCTACAGAGGCCACTCCTTGTGGCCTTGGTTTCCTTGCAATGTTGGGTTCCAAAGGCAAGTGTCCCATAAGCAAGCAAGCCAAGTGGAAGTCATATTACCTTTTATGGCCTAGCTCCGAAAGGCATGTTAATTTCCACTGCACTGTATTTATTATTGTTATTTTTATTTTTTTGAGGCAGAGTCTCACTCTGTCATGTAGGCTGGAGTACTGTGGAGAAAAACATGTCTCACTGCAGCCTCCACCTCCCAGTCTCAAGCAATCTTCCTACCTCAGCCTCCCAAGTAGCTGAGACTACAGGCATACACCACTATGCCTGGCTTTTTAATTTTTTAAAGAGATGGGGTCTTGCCATGTTGCCCAGGCTGGGCTTGAACTCCTAGCTTCAGGCAATACTCCCACTTCAACTTCCCAAAGTGCTGAGATTACAGGCATGAGCCACCGCACCTGCTTTGTACTATATTTCTTTAGGCAGCTACAAAGATCCACCCAGGTTCCAGCAGAGGGAACACAGATCCCACCATTCAATTAAGGAGTACCAAAGTCACACAGTAAGAACATGTGGAATGGGACATATAGTTGCAGCCATCTTTAAAAAAATACAATCTGCTAGAGGGACTATAAATCGATAGAACATCTCAGATGACAATCTGCCAATGTTTTAAGTAGCTTAAATATTAAATAGTCTTTGTTTTAGCAATTCTACTTCTAGAAATTTATCCCGAGGAAATAATCATGGATGCACGTTATGATTTAGTCATAAGGATATTCACTAAAGTAATATTAATAATAATTTAAAAAGTAAGCAAACCACATGTTAATAGAAAACTGGTGGCCGGGCGCAGTGGCTCAAGCCTATAATCCCAGCACTTTGGGAGGCCGAGACGGGCGGATCACGAGGTCAGGAGATCGAGACCATCCTGGCTAACACAGTGAAACCCTGTCTCTACTAAAAAATACAAAAAAAACTAGCCGGGCGAGGTGGCGGGCGCCTGTAGTCCCAGCTACTCGGGAGACTGAGGCAGGAGAATGGCGTGAACCTGGGAGGCAGAGCTTGCAGTGAGCTGAGATCCGGCCACTGCACTCCAGCCTGGGCAACAGAGCAAGACTCCATCTCAAAAAAAAAAAAAAGAAAACTGTTAAATAAAAAGGCTGATGTAATAATACATTAAAATAACGTATTAAAAAATCACAATAGAATTTTAATATGCAAAAACACTTAGATATATTAGGGGGGTAAGTATATAAACCATATGTGTAATACAATTCCAAATTTGTAAAATATACATAAATGCGTAGAAAAATAAAACTAAAAAAATGTGATTGTTCCTTATATCTTCATAGGGAAGGATTACTTATGTAATCAAGGAGAAAAGTTTACAGAATACAAATTAACCCCAAACTCTTATTTAAAATTTTACTTTATTTTATATTCCAGATACATGTGCAAGTTACATAGGTAAATGTGTGCCATGGTGGTTTGCTGCACCTATCAACCCATCACCTAGGTATTAAGTCCCACATGCATTAGCTATTTATCCTGATGCTCTCCCTCCCCACGCCTCCCCGACAGGCCCCACTGTGTGTTGTTCCCCTCCCCGTGTCCATGTGTTCTCATTTTTCAGCTCTCACTTGTAAGTGAGAACATGCGGTGTTCGGTTTTCTGTTCCTGTGTTAGTTTGCTGAGGATAATGGCTTCCAGCTCCATCCATGTCCTTACAAAGAACATGCTCTCAATCCTTTTTATGTATACATAGTATTCTATGGAGAGATATATATATTACATTTTCTTTATCCACTCTATCACTGAAGGGCATTTGGATTGATCCCATGTCTTTGTTATTGTGAATAGTGCTGCAATGAACATAGGTGTGCATATATATTTGTAACAGAATGATTTATATTCCTTTGGAACACCAAACTCTTAACCTGTGGATTAATGTCATTCATCACTTTAGGAAATTTCATAGTAACTATCTCTTTCCTCTCCTTAAGAGATTCCAATGAATAGCATGTTAGACCTTTTCCTGTATCATCTTATGTCTCATAGCCTCTCTTTTATTCCCCCACTTCCCCCTAATCCTTTTGTCATTCCAGGCTTTGTTCTGAGTATTTTTCACTGACCTATCTTGTAGTTTGCTAATTCTCTCTCTGATTCCTCTCTAAAGTGTTGTTAAATTTGTTCATTGAATTCTTAATTTTGGTTATTGTATTTCTTCAGTTTCGGAATTTCTATTTTTTTTTTTTTTTTTTTTTAGACGGAGTCTGGCTCTGTCGCTCAGGCTGGAGTGCAGTGGTGCGATCGCGGCTCACTGCAAGCTCCGCCTCCCGGGTTTACGCCATTCTCCTGCCTCAGCCTCCCAAGTAGCTGGGACTATAGGCGCCCGCCACCTCGCCCGGCTAGTTTTTTGTATTTTTTTAGTAGAGACGGGGTTTCACCGTGTTCGCCAGGATGGTCTCGATCTCCTGACCTCGTGATCCGCCCGTCTCGGCCTCCCAAAGTGCTGGGATTACAGGCTTGAGCCACCGCGCCCGGCCTGCTTTTCTTAGGCATCTGAAAGCACTAGCAATTTAAGTTCACTTTAATCCAATTTCCAAGCCATCCAAATGACTCAAAACTGGAATATAGTCTGTACGAGGAGTGTTTACTTTGAGTTCACCAGTATTCACAGGGCAGCCCTTTGGACTTCTAAAGTAAGAGTGTTCTCAGGGTCTCTACCCGCGATACGGCCTAGATTCCAATTTTTGTCCCTCTATACTAGCAAGACCAACAAAAAGACTGCCAATCTTCTTAGCTGCCTATCCTAATCAGTAAATGTGCCCTGGGCAAAAGTGGCCCTAAATACTAAACTCAGCTCTCTGAATTTCTGTCTTCTTCTAGACTGTGGCCTGGAATTTCCTTCTTCTTCCAAATCTTGAACTGGAAACTCTTGACTAACATTAAATAACACCTTCAAACAGATTTTTAAATCTATATTTTATCTATTTTTTCCAGTTGTTGGAGGAAGATTGTCCAAATTACCTCATCTGTCATTTCTAGAAGTCTTTCTACCATACAACACTGCACTATATAGTATGGCTTTATTATGCTTAACTTACATGTACTCCACTATATGTATTTAGCCCTGCCTCCTAAATATTAAAATTGTATTTTGTGCATGTGCTCTATTATATATGGCACATTACTACATATGTTAACATATTCTTATATATTACTATATAAGGATAGATACTTGAAATCATGTATCTTGTAGTTCTTGGACAATTTAAGGGTTTACAAGAGTGATTTAAAAATTTTATACCATTTTCATTATTTATTGACTTTGGAATCTAACTCCTAAGTAAGACAAGACTCCACTATACCAGAAATGTTCTCACGTGGAAGTTACCTATTTGGGATACTACAGAACATGTTTTTATTCTGAGTAGGAGCTTAAATAAGACAATATCTAGGTTTCTGTCAACTGAGATTCCATAGTTTTGTGCTTAATTTAACGTATACCCGTATACCGGATAAAAGATTCATAGCTTGATGTTTCATGCATATTTTGAAATGGCGAAAATACTACCAACAGGAGAACCCTGCCCATCAGCATGAAAACTACCAAGAAAGGAAACAATAATATGCTTTTTCTTTTTCAATAAAGTCCAATTTTCATATTCTTCTGAAATTAGGCTACAATTATGGTCTGACTGCATTTCTCAGAAGTTAAATATCTCTATATGTATATGTCATCTTTACATGTTACGGAAATAATCTAAGGGAAAAAGTTGTATGCAAAATGATGCTCTCAGCATTATTCAAAATAGTTTTTAAAAATCAGAATAAGACATCCAGCAAAAAGGAAATGGTTAAATATGATATATTTACCAAGTGAAAAACTATGCTGTCAATAAAATTATAATTATGTTCTACATGATAAAAATTACATATATAAATTCAAAAGACAAACTGAGAAAAAACATTTGTAATACATGATAAATCAATCAAAGGCTTATTTCTTTAGCATTAAAACAGAAGAAAAGATTAATAACTTGATAGAAAAGCTAGCAAAAGAAATGAAAACAGTTCATAGAAAAGGAAATACAGGTATCTTTTAAGTATATGAAGATATACAACTTCACTTATAAGAAAAATGGAAATTAAAGCTAAAATAAAATATGGTTTTTATTTTTCACAATGGCAAAGACAAATATTTGATACTGCATTGTGGAGTCAAGAATTTGAGAAAGCAGGCACTTTTATATATTGTTGGTAGAAGAATACATTGGTGCACACTCTCTGTAATGCAATTTGGCAATATCTGTAAAAAAAAAAAAATTTTTTTTTGAGGCAGGGTCCCACTCTGTCACCCAGGCTGGAGTGCAGTGGTGCCATCACAGCTCACTGCAGCCTCAACTTCCCGGGCTCAAGCAAGCCTCCCACCTAAGCCTCCCAAGTAGCTGGAACTATAGGCACATGCCACCATGCCCAGCTAATTTTACTTACTTTTTGTAGAGACGAGGTCTCCCTACTTTGCCCAGGCTGGTCTCAAACTCTGGGGCTCAAGTGATCCTCCTGCCCTGGCCTCCCAAAATGCTGGGATTACAGGCATGAGCCACCACACCCAGGCTCCCACAGTTATCTTCATTTAAGTGAAAAACAAAATTATATTTTAACTGAACAAGAAAATCAAACAAAACCCTAGTATTCCTAGATATGCTTTGGTTACTTTGAGGAAAGGAAGAAGGGAGGAGAATGGAATCAGAGAGGTGGACTTTAATCAGAGAGGTGGAATCTAATTTAATAGAATTAGAATTTAAATTCTAATATCTTTCTTTTAAAAGATGTGATTCAAAGTTAGCAAAATATATGATTTAACAGAATGGGAGCTATCATTTTCTGTCTTTTTAAAAAGAAGATAGAGATCAATTTGCTAGTAAGTCTCATGGCTTTTTTTTCCTGATTTTCTTACAAAGCAAACATCCTTATGTAAAACTTTTATATCTACATTTCTATGAGAGTTTCTAGGATCCCCTCCACAACTCCATTCCATCTCATCCTAATTACATGCTGCAGCCAGATTAATCAGCCAAGAATCAGCAATAGAGTTCAATTCTCATTACATCAAATGTAAAAATTAGAAAGGTTGGGGTCAGATCCCAAAGGGCAGAGGAGTTTGAAACCTTCTTGGATTCAAATAGCCCCCTCTCTCTATACTTCTCTGAGCCTGGGTTTGTGTATAGGCTTAAAAAAATGGAAATAACTACCTCAAACAATCTGGGAGAATTAAGAGACTTTCTACATGAAAGCATCTAGTAAGTACCATGTCTGGTACATGATCACTCATAAAATCTAGTTTTCCTTCACCTATACTTACTCACCATAGCAGCACAATACACACGCTATACTTAAGAAATCTCTTTATGGTTTCTGCATGCTTCCTGCTCAGTTTCATTTCCCTGATCAGTGTTATTTTCCATTTTATTATTCTACTGTGTCCACTTTAAATTTTCTGCCCCCATATCTGTTATCTATTCGTATCCTACTTACCCTTCAAGTCCCAGCTCAAATTCTCCCTCTTATAAAAAATCTTCCTGACTTTGAACTCCTATTGCCCTTAAAAGCCAATGTCAGACAGTTGACCACTTAATTTTTGTTTATAGTTTAAATTTTACTTTAATTATTATGAATTATATTAACAGATTTCTCTTATTTAAAAAATACTAATAACACAGATAAAGCTACAGACATCATTGACCATTACTCTCATTCCCAGACCCTATCTTTAGAGGTGCTGCTTACGGTTTGTAATACATTCTTCCAGACCTTTACTACACATCTACATACCTGTAAAATACAGTTTTGCTTTAACTCTTTTTTTATATATATGGCATCATATTGTATATGTTGTTCTATAACTTGCTTATTTCACATATATCTTGCACAGAGGGGCAAATACTGCATGATTTCACTTATATGAGGTATCTAAAATAGTCAAATTCATAGAATCAAAGAGTGGAATGGTGGTTGCCAGCTACTGGGAGGGAAGGAGGAATAGAGAGCTGCTATGCAAGGGGCATAAAGTTGCAGTTAAGCCAGATGAATACATTCTAGAGATATGCTGTGCAGCACTGTACCTACAGTTAACCATACTGTATTGAATACTGGAAAATCTGTTAAGAGGGTACATCTTATGTTAAGTGTTCTTACTACGATAAAATAAAATTTAAAAAAATATAAACTTACATACCTATGTATCTATATCTCTCTTTATGTCTATATATCTTGGAGGTCCTTTTAATACATATAGAACCATGCTATTCTTTTCACTCCAGAGTGTTCCAGTTTATGTTACCATTTCTTTATTCATGGACACTTAGGTTTTTTCCTCATTTTTGCTTATATAAATAATGAACTATTTCAGAGAGAAATGATGTGAAAAAATTCTGAAGCAGAAACACAACATAAAACCACTACTTACATTAAAGAGGTTTTCTAACAAGGTAGACATTAAAATGTCTTTGAATCAGAGATATATGGTATTTTTCATTTAGCATATTATAGTCTTCATATTCTTTAAGGCATTAAATATGGCCATTTCCATTGTTTTGTCTGGCAAGATACACTGCTCATTAAATGATTTGGTGTAAAAGATCCTATGAGGATTGGCAACACTATTTCACTGCCTTCCTGCCTACTCCTCACCAGCATAGATCATTTTCTCCATTAACTCCCGACACTAGAGGGCAGCAGCCTCAGTATTAATTAGTAGTAATGCAGATCGCAGTTGACTAATGAAAACAATACTCCTTCAATAAAATCTGCACTAAATTACTAATCAACTTTTTATTTTGAGGGAAATATTTCTAAAAAACCAAATAGACATAAATTAGGTAAAGATAGGTTTCTCCACGAAACAAACCAATCATGCTGTCTCTCCAAAAGGAAGGATGAAAGAAATCTGATTTAGATTATCCAGGGATTATCACTGAAATACAAGCTAATGTAACCAGGTGTGGTGGCTTGTGCCTGTAGTCCCAGCCACTTGGGAAACTGAGGTAGAAGGATCACTTGAGCCCAGGAAGCTGCAGTGAGCTATGATCACACTGCACTCTAGCCTAGGTGACAGGGTGAGACCCTGTTTCTCTACAAAACAATACAAAACAAAAACCCGGAGCTAATGAAATATAATAAGATGTATATTCTTTTGTTAATTCACTGTGTCTCACAAGTAAAGCCTGGAAGAATCAAATGATGACAAATTCCTTTTTATTAGATTCTTCACATTCTTTCTGATTTTTTTAAATAAGAGGAGAGGAACAGATAGGAATAATACTTTTAAAAAAATTTTTTTTTTGAGAGGGAGTCTCGCTCTGTCACTCAGGCTGGAGTGCAGTGGTGCGATCTCAGCTCACTGCAGCCTCTGCCTCCCAGGTTCCAGTAATTCTCCTGCCTCAGCCTCCTAGGTAGCTGGGATTACAGGCAAGTGCCACCACGCCTGGCTATTTTTTGTATTTTTAACAGAGATGGGGTTTCACCATGTTGGCCAGGCTGGTCTCGAACTCCTGACCTCAGGTGATCTGCCTGCCTCAGCCTCCCAAAGTGCTAGGATTACAGGCGTAAGCCACTGCGCCCGGCCAGGAAAATAATTTTAGATCAAAGACATATCCAAATAGGTTTTCTAATGGCCTTGTAGAAAACTTGAAGGAACTAAACAAACAGATTTTATGAAAGAAAAAAAAACCAAAAAACCAAAAAAACAGGGCAAAGAAGTCCCCCAAATAACAAACAGAAGTAGCTAGTCTACCTATTTTGAAAACTGTCAGGTGAGACATGAAGGGCTTTCAAATATGAATCACTCCTTTTCAAATATATCTACGGAAAAGTTACTACATTATGTAGTTTTTCCACACCATCTTCTTTCAGTAAGCAATCTACATTTGAGGTTTCTCCATCTTTTCACAGCTTGATAGCTCATCTCTTTTCGTGGCTTGACAGCTGATTTGTTTTAATCACTGAATAATATTTGATATGCAACAGTTTGCTTATTCATTCACCTACTGAAGGACATCTTAGCTGTTTCCAGTTTCAAGTACATTTTTAATTTGAAGAAATAAAAGTATAAAGGCTTTTGGTTCAAGATGAAAGACTTAAACACTTGTCTTCCCTCCCTGAGAACTTATTACAGTGATAGTAAAGGAACAAAAGGAGTAAACCTACAATGTAAAAAGAACTGGAGAAAGGGGTCAGTGGGTACTGAGGAGCAGATGCAATTTCCACGGACAAAAAAGTAGCATGAAACAAAGCGCAATAAGCCCAAACCCAAAACAACTTGATAACATGTACATTTTGTTCTATAATCAAAATGAAATCTCATCTTCAACATGGATGAACCATGAAGGCATTATGCTAAGTGAAATAAGCTGGTCATAGAAAGACAAATACTGTATGATGCCACTTACATGAGGTACGTAGAGTAGTCAAATTCATAGAAACAGAAAGCAAAATGGTGGCTGCTAGAGGCTTAGGGGATGAAGAAATGGGGAGTTATTTAATGGGTACAGAAATTCAGTTTAGCATGATGAAAAAGCTCTGGAGATCTGTTTTTCTTTCCTTAAGATCCATCAATTAGTTGTTCAAAATGATGCACCATTTTAGTTGGCTTCATTTTTAGATCACAACTTAACTTACTCAGCTTTGTCTTTCCTTGTTTATTCGGGTCCTTCATTCTTTCCTTCCCTCCCTCCCTTCCTACTTTCTTCCTGTCTTCCTCCTCCCTCCCTCCTTCCCTTCCTTGGGTAACTGCTTTTTCTTTTCTTCTTTTTTTTTCTAATGTTGTTGACCAGAAATAACACGCCATCTTCACCATATTACTAACATCTTCCAGCTTTTTACTATTTATGGCATAGATGCTGAATTCTTTTTTAAGACATATTTCTGGAACCCCAGTGTGGATCAGTACACTGTTATCATCTAGGATCTCTTTACATTGGATTTCTGGGGAAGTTACTCCATGTCAACTTCCTCATATTTCCTATTTCCTTTGCTGTGTTTCCTCAACTTTAACTTCTATATTTTCTATTGCATTTGGCAGGGGTGGTGTGTCAATGTTTTTTTCTTAATTTCCAAGAGCTCATTATTGTTTCCTGTTCCTTTTTCATAGCATATTTCCTTATTTCATGGAATAATTGTCTTATTTAATCAAAAAACATTAAGTTCTTGTGTTCCCTGACTTAACTCAGTTTTTTTCCTGTATCCATTGCTTTACTTATTTTGCATGCAGCTTATTTCCTTTTTATGGTTTGATCGTTAGTTAGCTTTAACATCAATAGATTTTTAGCCGCTGGTACCCAACATTCTGTTTTCTGTTTCTGTGTATTTGACTACACTAGGTACCTTATATAAGCTGGTATGGGTTTTCTCTGTTTTCATGTATAGAGTATGTTTTCTGCCAGTCTACCCTTAAACAGAATGGCCAGTTGGAAGCTCTGTTTGTTAGTTGCACTTATTGTCCTGCAAACTTTGCTAGCATTAATTATATTGTTTAAACTTTCGAAATGACTAATGCTAATAGCGTAACTATCAAAATTCAGGAGACATAGAGAATAGTGAGTGAATTCCCATTTTTCATAGCACAGGGATATATCTGACAGATAATATCTAAAGCTTTAAAATACATCAAGAAATAGTGGTTCTAGTCTATTACTTGGTCTTTTCATGGTAACCACAAAAATAACTAAAAAGAAACTTAAAATGACTTATAAGGAGCAAACTGAGGAAAAGAAGAGGCAGGATCATTGTTTTCCCTTCTGTACTATTTTTTAAAATCATAAGTATGTATTTCTTCAAAAAAAATAAATTGCAACTAAAATGATGAAAACAGGAGAAAATGTAGGAAATTTGGAAATAAAAAGAAAAAATGAATTTGAATTCTAAAAAGAAAAATTCAAATATTCATTTATATGTACTAAATTTCTTGGACAGAAGGAGAACACTGTTGCCAAGGAGACCAAAGCAACTGTTCAGCTCTTAAAAAAAAAAATCCATGGCAATTTATTCTGCATAATATTACATCCTACTCCAACTTTATAAAAGCCAATACAATGGTTTTAATGAGGGCCTTGAAACTTAGCTTATGTTGTCACTAACATGTATTATACATTTGCTTTATGGAGTCTACCAGTGATAAGAATACAGTAAAAGTCAGATGACCTAGGTTTGAGTCCTAATTTTACCATTTAAAAGCCATATCTCCTTGAGCAAGTCACTTTTCTTTTATGAGCTTAAGTTTCTTTACTTGTAAAAATGGGGATAACTACTACCTGCCTAACACACTGTTGCTATGAATAGCAAACGAGACTTAGAGCATTTTACCGAAGTTGAAACACTACAGAAATAAATTCAAGGAATAAGGACTAGCATTTCCCAAATGTAATAAAGCCATATGTATATGTTCTGCACTCTTCATTGATTAAATGCCAAATTCAGTATTAGAAAAATGTGAACAAAAAATGTTATATAAACTAGTATTATAAAAATTGGATTGAACTAGTTGGCAGATCCAAGCGCCCATCTAAGCTCCGTAACTGGATAATGTCCACAATTTCTTTGGGTCTCCACACAATGACCCTGGAGTAGACCACCTTTGTCGAGGAATGTCATGGGTGTATTTCCCATCACATAAGGATGATTTAAAAGGAAATTCACTCATCACCTTTTCTACCTGGGCTACATTAGGAGGCACAGAAAATCACGCGAGTGACACTGAAAAAAACTTCTACCGTTAGACTAATGTTTGAATCACTGGCCTAGATTGAAGTATTTTATTTCCACTTTCAGGCTTTTTATAAGCCTATGCTACCTTGAACTTTACATGATACTCTTTCTCAACACAGACCTACATTCTGAGACCAGAGTGCTCTACTTGCTATTTCTTAAAATGCCATGGCCAATTCCTGCCTCCACATCATTGTCGATATATAGGAAGTTCAACACCTTTGTGGCAGCTGCTATAGCAGGCTGAGCAGCTCTGCCCTATGTCCCAGCTCTATTCCCCATCCGGCCACTGATCCATCCACTTTGCCAGTGCCTAACATGTTACATATGGGACTGCTTTTAAAAAGAAAATTAACAATGCATAAAGAACAGGACATATTATATTGAGAGAACCTGGCTTCTGGGCCAGCACAACTTGTCTATAATTTGACAGAATGTATGAAAGTACTGATAAAAAGAACTAGGAAGGAGGTGAGTGACTTAGCCCTAGAGCACAGAAGGAGAGAGCACTGTAGTAGAGTCATCTGTTCACTGCCTGGAGGAGAAATGCCTTGATCTAGGACTTTTTGGGTTCTAGTGGTAAGACAGTCCCATTGTGGAGATGTGTGCATTTACTTATTACAGGCTGATGCTGTGAAATGTTGGTGTCATATATCTGACTCCCTGTGATTTGATTTCATGACCACTAAAAATCTTCTTTTGACTTCTCCTATGGTGCATCTAGAAAATGCCCTGAAGAGAACCAAATCTACTTAGCTGTTACATCTGTACCATACATTAATAAAACATTCTGAATTCAGACATCAGTTTCTGTGACACTGAGCACATTGAGTCCATCCTGAGACAAGGTAGGCTAACAAATTAGGCTGAAGGCTCAGGAACTGGAAGGTCACATTCTGGACTTGTAAATTTACCAACAGAAAGCCACCCCATAGAAACTACGTGGAGTACCCCAAACTGCCCCAACAAACAGCCCATCTTGTTGCATTGTTTTCTTTTTAATATTTACACGCACACCTGTGTGTATTTAAGTCCTTCAAAACATACTAAAGCCCTTCTATGACCTTGGTCTTTACATATCCTTCCAAAATTTTCTATGTACCCTGAGCAACAGCAGAAATTAAAAGTTCTTAATACACACATTAAAATTTCTCTCTATGCTTGTCATAGTTCTCCTTATGTTAGCAAGTCTAATTCTAACTAATTCTGAAAGTTCAAGCACAAATAACATTTTTTTCATAAAGACTTTTCAAATACACCAACCGAGACTAAGATTAGTAATTTTAGTGACCAACACAAGTAACAAATTGACCTCGAATCAATTTATAACTGATTATATGCCTCATCTGAGTCATGAATAATTGGTGGCAGTTGGTTCCTGTTTTAATTAAATAGGTATTCATCAGGTGTTAAACTCAGTTTCTCTATGTTAAAAGACTACCCATGTCATCAATGTATAATGTAAGAAATGCTATGAGTCTGATCTTTACATTTCTGCGCTCTAAATTTCAGTGCCCTGAGACATAGTCTAGCTTCTCTATAGTATCAATCTACAGTAGGTACGATTTCTCCATCAAATATATTCTCTCCTATTAAGAAAGGATCAATGAAGAAATTTATTATATTTATTAACAAATTACCTAAATCTATTCCTCTGTTAAGGATACTTATTACTTGCTCCTATTATTTATGCTTTTCCTTCCCTTCTATGTTCTTTAACGATATGATCCATATCTATTTCATCTTTCTGTCTCTCACAGGTTTCAGCCAATGCCTTATGTTCAGAGGCACTTTAAATACAAATTAAGAATTTATCTTCCACTTTTGATGAATTTTTATCTTCATTATTTTTATTTTATGGTGTTTTGCTTTATTTATTTTTGAGATGGAGTCTCACTCTGTCACCCAGGCTAGAGTACAGTGGAACGATCTCAGCTCACTGCAACCTCCGCTTGCCGGGTTCAAGTGATTCTCTGGCCTCAGCCTTCGAGTAGCTGGGACTACAGGCATGTGCCACTTCGCCTGGGTAATTTTTTTTTTTTTGTATTTTTAGTTAGAGACAGGGTTTCACTATGTTGGTCAGGCTGGTCTTGAACTCCTGACCTCAGATGATCTGCCCGCCTTGGCCTCCCAGAGTGCTAGCATTACAAGCGTGAGCCACTGTGCCCAACCTCTCTCCATTCTTTTTCAGGGGCTGGGTGAGGTGGTTGACACCTATAATCCCAACACTTTGGGAGGTTGAGGTGGGAGAATCCCTTGAGGCCCAGAGTTCAAGACAAGCCTGGGCAACACAATGCGACCCACAAGCTGGGCATGGTGGCATGTGCCTGTAGTCCCAGCTACTCAGCAGGCTAAGGCAAAAAGATCACTTGAGCTCAGGAGTTCAAGGCTGCAGTGGGTGCAGTGAGCTACGACTGTGCTACTGCACTCCAGCCTGGACAACACGGAGAGACCCTGTTTTAAACAACAAAAAAAAATCAATCAGGGAAAAAAATCAACTCATTAGGAAAAGTATAGTTAAAACTGGCACCTAAAGAGAACAAAAAGTTTTGCTACTCCAAGTGTGGTCCACAGACCAGCAGCATTAGTATCACCTGGAAATTCATTCTTAGGCAGAATCCGAGGCCCCACCCCACGCCTCCTGAATCAGAATCTGTTATTTCAAGATTCCCAGGTGACCTGTAAGCACATTAAGGTTTGAGAAGCATTAGACTGTAGAGAAAGAATTATTCGTCCAATATACATATGACCAATTAACACCAAATACCTCATTGTAACTGCTTATTTGTTGGTCTTCCTCATCTGCTAACTGAGGCTTATTGAGGGCAGGAACCCTTTCTGTTTTCCTCACAAGTATTTCCTGGGTCTAACAAGACCTAAAACACACACTCGGCATTCAATATTTTTTTGCTGAATGAATGAATGAACAAAGTAAAAACAAAACTTTCAGAAAGAGAAGCCTTAAGGAAATTCATTTGTACAACATGATGTCACATAATACCATACAAATTCCTTAATTCAGTGTCATTAATTCCATTTTAAATGTGCTGCCTTGTCTACTTCAACAAAGGTATTTTATGCACTTGACAAAGCAAAAGCTTGGATTATCTTCCTTTGTTTGAGCCACCAGGGACCTCTTTTACAAGTAAGATAGCTGCATTTTAATTCTGATGGTCACAAATCCATCCCAAATGCCCGCACAAGGTTTAATTACCGCAACAATTTGGAGGTGGGGGCGGAGGGTGGGTGGGGAGGTGTTGGTAGAGAAGTAAGGGTTAAGGCAAAAACAATCCTGTATTAAGAGTACCATATGAAACCTGGAAAACACGATTCCTTGAACAGATTAATTCCAGAAAATAGCTGCCAGCAGGAGAAAGAAGAGGTAAGCGCCTTGCCTTTCCCAAGAGCAAAAGGTGATACTAGAAAATACCAAGGAGTGATAGAAGACCAGCGACTACCTAGCGGCAGGAGGAAACACACCAGACCAGAACTAAAGCACATAGCGGTTAGAAACGCCCAGTAAGGGTGCCAGAAACCACTTTCAGGTTTGTGGAGAAGGAAGTCAAGGGAGAAAAACGGAAAGGAAATCGTTGTTTAGGGTATAACTTACAATGATTTTTTTTTTTTTTTGGAAGAAAGAGGGAAGACAGCACTTGAAGGGAGAGAGGGTAAAGAAGAGGAAGGGAGGTTACAATTGAGAGCACCGCAGAAGGAAGCGATGCAGATGTTCGGCTCTGGCGGACCGAAGGAGGAACCCCACGCATAGGTGGGTGGCAACGCCCTGCTCCGCTGCCCCCCGCCCGGTGTCCCGAGCCATTTCCTCTGCAGCCCGTGGGGCGCTAGGTGGGCATAGGAAAGAGCAGACTATGTGGGGGAGGCGACGGCGGATGCCGGGCTGACCAGGTACCCACCTTATCCCAGCGGAGCCACTGCCCGATGGCCGTGTCCAGCTGAGGGTCCCCGGTGTGGTAGGGGGCGTGGAGCAGGTTGGAGTTCAGATCCCCCTCTGTGTTTTCAGCCATGGCGACCAGACAGGTGTACGGGCCGGGGGCCGGCGAAGACACTGAGTTGGGGAGTGGGGTGGCCTGGGGTTCGCTCACCAGGGTCCGGGCGTCCCCACCTCACTGAAGGGCACTGGAGACCAATCGCAGGGTGTTTGTAACAGCTCCTGCTGCGGCGTCAGGGAACCGGGAGAGAGGGGTTTATGGCCGCCTGCTCCCCAGCGGACCAGGTCGGGGTCTCTGGGCGAAGTGACTGAGGCGGTCGCGCCGCGAGAGAACAACAACAGTCCCAGATGTCTGGGTCCTGGCCCCGCCGCCGCCGCCACCGCCGCCGCCCGCACCGCCTACTGCCCTGCCCCGCGCCTTAGGCCCCGCCCCTTCCCGCCTCTGCTGATTTAAGTCCGCGAAGCCCTAGGCTGGAGTCCGGGAGCGCGCTCCCCACGACTCCGAAGTAGCATGCGTTTACAGCCCGTCCGGGTGGTGAGGCACTAGTGTACGGTTATTTTTATTTTTTAATTTGCCATGGGTCTCCTTTCCTCGATCTGCTCTCACGGCTACCACTAGGAAGCTGCCTTCGCGCTTGCCCTGCAGATCCCCAGCGCGCGCGCAGACCCCCAGTTTCTCTTGGGGGCACGCGCCGGTTGTGGGAGGAGGGGCTGTGCGAGCTGTCCGCGCACTGCCTCACGGGAGTTGTAGTTCTTTCCTTTGAGCTCAGTGGAGACCGCCGCCGAGACTACGACTCCCAGCAGCTCCGCGCCCTCCGTTACCTACCTTTCTACTTCGTGGTAGTTCCCTATGGATGCCCTATCCCTATTAGTTATGCTGCGGTATGTGGCCCTGGCATTAAATTAAACAAGGAATGACATAGTAAGGGGGCAAAGTGGTATCCGTTTAGCGCTGTGCAGTTGACGAATCGCATTCTATCGCTTCAATCCCTCAGTAAGGTAGAGGGGCGTAGTCCTTTCCCGTTTCACACACAAAGAAGAAACTGACTCCCTGAGACAGTCCTCTCCTAAGAGGCCGAGTTCATGAGCGGTCAAACGAGGGTTCGAGTCTCATTTCAGAATCCCTCGGCTGCAGTTATTTTATTAGGTCGGTGCAAAAATAATTGCGGTTTTTGCCATTAAAAATAATGGCATTAAAAGTAATGGCAAAAACGGCAATGACTTGTACCAACCTAATAGCTCTGCTGCTACAGTAAACTAGGAGGTAGGGAGAACAAGATTACTGTAAAATAGATGAGGAAGTTGTTGAGGGAGGATGGGTCGACATTTAACCTTGATACAAGAATGTATAAGCATCACAAGATACCAAGAGCAGTGGTAATGGGAATACGGAGGAAGAGGAAATTGGTTCACTCAAATTGAAATAGTCTTCCGTTACTTCTTAGCCGCCTCTCCTATGGCATGCTCACCTAACTTGAGGTCTGGGAAACGCTGAGAAGTGCTGACCTGTCAGCCACCTAGCTACTCCTCCATTTCTTGGTTTGGCCTTCTTAGAATGGCTATGATTTTGACCAAGTATATTAAAACTCTTTCCCTAGTCAGCTTTTTTGTGAGGAGGGTATGATAATATTTACATCATGGCTGTACAGTAACTTAATAAATGGCATTAGTCTGCGTTTCACAGATAAAAGACATAATAAGTTCAAAGTATTACTTTATTTCCTTTAAAGTGCCATTTACCATAATAAAATCCAAACTACCAAGGTACAAAAGGATTGTGGTTCCAGTTTCTGAAAAACATGCCATAGTTGGGAATTGCAGTTTTTGCTAAGTGATTGTTTCTTTTGTGGAGTCAGCAGGACTCTTGTTCTTTTAATCACACAAGGCCTGGGAAACAATCACGTGTCCTGGAGAGAAATTCATCTTCCACTACCATCACCATTATTGTCCGTGGATACATTTACTCTCTGCTAAGCATTATGGTAGGAGCTGAGGCTACAAGAATCTATATAATTGTTCATTTCGAGAAATAACATCTAAGGAGACAGGATATATATAAGAAAAGAAAGCCCATGATAAATAGCAAATGCTGCCAACAACTGTTAATGAATTTACATCTGAGGTGGTCAATGAAAAAAGCATCAAACAGGAGGGACCTGCACTGGGCTTTCAGAAACAAACATGTTGAGAATAAGATAGAGGATATTTCAAACCCATAGACTAGTGGTTTTCATATCTCACTAGGAGTTTATTTAAATTCATATTCCTGGACACTGCCTCCAGAGATTCTGAATCAATACATTGGCATAGGGCCCAGGTACCTGCATATTTGAAATATCTATTGACTGTCACAGAGGCGGCCATAATCCCACAACTCAAAGTGTGATTAGGAGGACCGCTGTACTGATGTCCTCTGGAAGCTTATTAAGAAATACAAAATTTCAGACTCCACTCCAGTTCTGCTGCACCAGAATCTACATTTTAACGAGATCCAGTGATGATTTATATTTAAATTTGTTAAACAGTGTTTTTTTATAAGACAAGTCTTATTCATTCATTTCTGAGAAACACTACCAAATCAACAGAGCTTTCAAGAGATGGAAAAAAAGAGCCAACTAACCTTCACTTTTATCAGCAAGATCATAGCAGACATTAACTACTTACCAGAAATCCTGCCCAGCGGATTAGGTTTATTGTTCGGACGTTGGAGGGTAAGCATCCTCCAACTCATCAAATCCAACAACAGTGTCTACGTGTGTTCAGCAGAGGAAGTATAGTAGTTCCCCAGTCTGGGAAAGCTCAGAGCTTTCATTTCTGTTGGAATTTGCCCACGGCATCCTGCATTTTTATTTGCTAAGCCTGGCAACATTAACTGTGGTTATGAAAAAGAATAGTCTTCTTGGTCCCTATATACAGACATACATCACTTAATGACAGGGATATGTTCTGAGAAATGCATCATTAGGTGATTCTGTCATCTTAACATCATAGAGTATATAAACCTAGATGGTATAGCCCACTACACACCTAGGCTATATGGTATAGCCTATTGCTCCCAGGCTACAAACCTGTACAGTATGCTGCTGTACTGAATACTGTAGGGGACTGTAACACAGTTGTAAGCATTTGGATATCTAAACATATCTCAATATAGAAAAGGTACAACTTTTGGTATAAAAATTATGGTTTAAAAATATAAAATGGCACACCTATATAGTGCACTTACCATGAATGGAGCTTGCAGGACTGAAAGTAGCTCTGAGTGAGTCAGTGAGTGAGTGGTGAGTGAATGGGAAGGCCTAGGACACTACTGTACACTACTATAGACTTTATAAGCACCGTACACATAAGCCTAGGCCTACACTGGGTCAGGATCATCAAGACATCACTCAGTCATAGGAATATTTCAGCCCCATTGTAAGGTTATGGGACCACCATTGTATATGCTGTTCTTTGACCGAAACATCCTTATGCAGCATATGACTGTATTATATTTACTACATATATATATAATATAATATGTTACCAATATTACATATAATGGACCTAATATCTTAGAATCCTAATATATATAACTTACCCTCCAATGATTTAAGAAAATAACGTGTATGTCTATACAAATATTTATTATATATGTCTATATACAAATATATGTATTACATAGTTGAATGAATAGCAAAGGACGAAGCAAATGGAGGAAAATGTTAACAGTGGGTGGATCTGGGTAAAGAATATATGAATAGCTGGGCGCGGCGGCTCACACCTGTATCCCAGCACTTTGGGAGGCTGAGGTGGGTGGATCACCAGAGGTCAGGAGTTCAAGACCAGCCTGGCCAACATAGTGAAACCCCGTCACTACTAAAAATACAAAAATTAGCCAGGCATGGTGGCAGGCACCTGTAATCCCAGCTACTTGGGAGGCTGAGGCAGGAGAAATGCTTGAACCTGGGAGGTGGGGGTTGCAGTGAGCCAAGATCACACATTACACTCCAGCCTGGGTGACAAGAGCAAAATCTCTCTCAAAAAAAAAAAAAAAATATATATATATATATACACACACACACACACACACACACATATATAATATATATGTATTATTTGCACTATTTTTATTTTTGTAACTTTGAAATTTTTTCTTTTCTTTTCTTTTCTTTTTGAGACTGGGTCCTGTTCTGTTGCCCAGGCTGGAGTGAGGTGGCGTGATCATGGCTTGCTGCAGCCGTGACCTCCTAGGCTCAAATGATCCTCCCTCCTCAGCCTCCTGCATAGCTGGGACCACCGTTGCCCGCCACCATACCTGGCTAATTTTTAAATTATTTGTAGAGACAAGGTCTTGCCATGTTGCGCAGGCTGGTCTTGTGTTCCTGGGCTCGAGCAATCCTCCTGCCTCGGCCTCCCAAAGTGCTGGGATTACAGGTATGAGTCACCACACCCAGCCATGAAATTATTTCAAAATAAAAAAGTTTAAAAGAAAAACCTCCACTATATAAGAAATACACATTTCTTTATTATTAACAAAAAATCTAGCCAAGCATGGTGGCTCATACCTCTAACCCCAGCATTTTGGGAGGCCAAGGAGGATCCTTTAGCCCAGGAGTTTGATCCCAGCCTGGGCAACAAAGCAAGACCCTGTCTCTACAAAACAACAACAATCTTTTTTTTTTTTTAGCTAGCTGGGCATGGTGGCTCAGGTCTGTAGTTGTAGCTACTTGGGAGGGTAAGGCAGAAGTTCCAGGCTGCAGTGAGCCTTGACTGTGCCACTGCACTCCAGCCTGGGCAACAGAACAGGACCCTGTCTGTAAAAAGAGAAGAAAAAAAATAATTAATTAAAAGACTGGAATTTCTCACTCTGTTAGGGCAGCAAGAATTTGAATTTTCATTAATATCTGGAATTTTCCTCCCCACCCAGGCCTTATCTAGTACTTGGAAAACAGGAAGGGTCTGTAGGTTGAGTTCATTAAGGTTTCTGCAAGCATCTGCATTGTCCAGAGCCGTAGTGGTCACTGACACTGGAAGTCTGACAGCTTTCTCCCTGCATACCATTTGTAAGCAATTACCAGGAAACTTGGTTGAGGCTAGGAACCCCAAAGCCCCCGTCTAGGTTTGCCACATAGCCATCTCCTCTAAAATCTTGCCCATTCCTTGAAATACTACCACCAGGCAGAGTTCAGGGCCTCTCTCTCTCATTACCTGCCTACTTTAAGACTTTAAATCTTGACAAAAATCTATCGTTCTGCTCTGTGACTGCTCGGAAAAGAAGTATTTTCTTGTTGCTCACAAACATATTTGTCATAAACTCTAGTGAACTCTATTAAAAAAAAAGAGCCCAGAAAGGAAGTATCTCGCAAGCAATTTTCTACTTTTAGCCCTGTTACATAAAAACCTCCTCTGAGGCAAGGGGATCCAACAAGAACAACAAATAAAAAGATGGTTATCTTTGTGAAAGGGGAGATGGATGCAGAACATACCCAGGAATATAGTGAAGCAAGGCAAAGAACTCAAGGTGCAAAATGTGAGGAAGCCTTTGTGCTTAGGTTTGTGAAGTGCAGGGTTGGCACCTCAGAGTTGGTGCCTCATTCCATTTTTTAACACTTCATTGAGATATAAATCACATACTATACAATTCAACCACTTATTTATTTATTATTATTATTATTTATTATTTTTTACTGCTCCTTGCAGAGCAGGGCTAACTCATAGGCAGTATGCCCAGAGCCTGCCCAGTTCACCCATTTAAAGTATACAATTCAGTAGTTTTTGTTACATTCACAGATATGTACAAACATCACTATGGTCAATTAAAACGTTTATCACCTCCAAAAGAAATTCCGTGCTCTTTAGCCATCAGACCACTACAACCCTATCTCCCCACTCCCAGGCCTAAGCAACCTCTAATCTACTTTGTGGCTCTGTGGATTGCCCTGTTGTGAACATTTCATCTGAAGGGAATTACATCATATGTGGTCTTTTGTGACTGGTTTCTTTCACTTAGCATGTTTTCAGGGCTCATCTGTGTTGTAGCATATACTTCATTTTTTTTTTTACAGCTGAATAATATTCCAGTGTATGCATATGCCATATTTGTTGATCCATCCATTGGTGGACATTTCAGTCATTTCTGTCTTTTGATTATTGTGAATAATGCTTCTATAAACATTCATGTATGAGTTTTTGTATAAAATGTCTTTGGCTGGGTGCGGTGCCTCACGCCTGTAATCCCAGCACTTTGGGAGGACAAGACAGGTGGATAACTTGAGACCAGCCTGGCCAAAATGGTGAAACCCTGTCTCTACTAAAAATACAAAAATTAGCCGGGAGTGGTGGAGCATACCTGTAATCCCAGCTACTGGGGAGGCTGAAGCAGGAGAATGGCTTAAACCCAAAAAGCAGAGGTTGCAGTGAGCCGAGATGGCACCACTGCACACCAGCCTGGGCAACAGAGTGAAGGAGACTTCATCTCAAAAAACAAAAAAAATAATTTTCACTTCTTGTCAGTATATGCCTAAGAATGGATTTGTTAGATCATATGGTAACTCTGTGTTTCACCATTTGAAGAACTGCCAGATTGTTTTTCAAAGTGACTGTACCATTTTACATTCCCTCCAGCAGTGTATGAGGCTTCCAATTTTTCCACAGATTTGCCAATACTTGTTATCATCTGACTTTTTTCTTCTAGCCATTTTAGTGAGTGTGAAGTGCTATCTCGTTGTGCTTTTGATTTGAATTTCCCTGATGACTAAAGATGTTGAGTATCTTTTCATGTGCTTATTGGCTACTTCTGCATCTTCCTTTAAGAAGGAAATTAGGCCGGGCGCAGTGGCTCAAGCCTGTAATCCCAGCACTTTGGGAGGCCGAGACGTGCAGATCACGAGGTCAGGAGATCGAGACCATCCTGGCTAATACGGTGAAACCCCGTCTCTACTAAAAAATATAAAAAACTAGCCGGGCGAGGTGGTG
>NW_012115211.1:2098313-2100545 GCF_000951035.1 Colobus angolensis palliatus | reverse complement strand
GCCTGGGCGACAGAGCAAGACTCCATCTCAAAAAAAAAAAAAAAGAAGGAAATTAATATATTTTGTCCACTTGTGATTGGGTTATTTGTCTCTTATTGAGTTTAAATGTTCTTTTTATTTCTGGATATATGTCCCTAATATAGGTCAGATATATGATTTGCAAATATTTATCCTCTGTGAATAGAGATTGTTTTATTTCTTCCTTTCCAATCTGGTTGCCTTTGATTTCTTTTTCTTGCCTACTGGCTCTGACTAGAACCTTCAGTACAATATTGAATAGAAGTGACAAGAGCAGACATTCTTGTCTTGTTCCTGATTTTAGGGGGAAAGTATTCAATCTTCCACCACTAAGTATATGTTAACTGTGGGTTTTTTTGTAGATGCTCTCATCAGATTGATGAAGTTCCCTTCTGTTTCTAGCTTGTTGAGTGTATTTATCATGAATGTTGGATTTTGTCAAATGCTTTCCCATATCCATTGAGATGATCATATGAGTTTTTAAATTATATTGGTATGATATAATTAATTATTAATTTTGGGAAGTTAAACCAAACTTGCATCCCACTTGGTCATGGTGTATCATTGTTTTCATGTTTCTGGATTTAGTTGCTAGTATTTTGTTGAGGATTTATTTGTTCATACTCAATAGACTCAATAGAGATACTAGTTTGTAGTTATCTTTTTTTGTGATATGTTAGTCTGATTTGGATATCAGAGTAATACTGGCCTCACAAAATGAATCTGGAAGTGTTTCTTTCTTCCTCAATTTTTGGAAGAGTTTGTGAAGAGCTGACATTAATTCTTCCTTAAATGTTTAGTAGAATTTAGCAGTAAAGCTATCTGGACCTGGACTTTTCATTGTGGGTAGTGTTCTCATTATTAATTCAATCTCTTCATGTGTTATAGATCTCTTCATTTGTCTATAGCCAATTTCAGTAGTTTGTGTCCTTGTAGGAATTTGTCCATTTAATCTAAGTTATCTAATTTGTTATCATACAATTGTTTACAGTATTCCTTTATAATCCTTTTTATTTCTGTGAGTAGTAATGTCCTCTTTCATTTTTTATTTTAGTAATTTGAGTCTTCTCTCTTTTTCTTGGTCAAGCTAGCTAACGTTGTATCATTTTTGTCAATTTTTTGAAGAACCAATTTTAGGTTTTATTGATTTTCTCTACTGCTTTTCTATTTTTTAATCTCATTAATTTATACTCTAATTATTATTATTTCTTTTATTCCAGTTTACTAATTCTCTTTCCAGCAGCATATAAGTGACTAGACTGACCCCTTGGCTTTGTTTGTGTGCATGTGTATATTCCAGTGAAACTTTGTTTGCAAAAGCAGGTGGCAGGCCAGATTTGTCCCATGGGCCACAACTTGCCCATTCCTGATCCAGAGTAATGGTTCCCAATTCAGGGTGCACATCTTTTAAAGGACTCAGCTGCTGGGCTTCACTCCCTAAGATTATGATTTACCCGATCTGGGTTGGAGCATGGTCGTCAGTAGGGTTTTTTCTTTGTGCTTGGTTTTTGTTTTAAGCTTTCCCATGGATTTCCAATGTGCAGCCGAAGCTGAGAGCCATGGATTCATAGCAGGGATCTGACATTTGGGTCGTTTGTCTTTAAATCAGCAGAATTTTATTATCTTGGGGTTTTGGAGGCCAGAAGTTCAACGTTAAGGTGTCAGCAGGGCCAAACTCCTTTGAAGCCTATGGGGAAAATCTTTCTTTGCTTCTTCCAGTTTCTGGTAGCTCCAAGTGTTCCTTAGCTTGTAGCTGCATAACTCCAATCTCTCCCTCTATCTTCACATGACCCTCTTCTCCTCCAACTCAGAAATGGCCAAGTGGAAGAGGTGCATAGGGCAAGGTGTGGGAGCACAGGTGGTGCGGAGCTTCTGTGGCTCTCAGGGCACACCACCCTCCTAGCACCTCAATGTGTTCCACCCATCCAGAAGCTTTACTTTTGGGTTTTTAATTAAGGTTATTGTATTTTCTATTTCTAGAATTATTTCGGATTCATTTGTAAATTTACTACAGCACTTTTCATAGTTTCCTATACTCTACAGAGAGCTTCAAACTTGTCTTTTACTTTTTAAACCTATAGCCAGCCTCGTTGTTTAAAATTTAAAATATTTATGGATCTGTTTCCCTTGTCTAATGTTTTTGCTAGCTCCTGCTCTGCAGTCTGGTTTCTTTGTGAGCCGTGTGTGTGTGTGTGTGTGTGTGTGTGTGTGTGT
>NW_012115211.1:2094834-2098263 GCF_000951035.1 Colobus angolensis palliatus | reverse complement strand
TCTTCCAGTTTCTGGTAGCTCCAAGTGTTCCTTAGCTTGTAGCTGCATAACTCCAATCTCTCCCTCTATCTTCACATGACCCTCTTCTCCTCCAACTCAGAAATGGCCAAGTGGAAGAGGTGCATAGGGCAAGGTGTGGGAGCACAGGTGGTGCGGAGCTTCTGTGGCTCTCAGGGCACACCACCCTCCTAGCACCTCAATGTGTTCCACCCATCCAGAAGCTTTACTTTTGGGTTTTTAATTAAGGTTATTGTATTTTCTATTTCTAGAATTATTTCGGATTCATTTGTAAATTTACTACAGCACTTTTCATAGTTTCCTATACTCTACAGAGAGCTTCAAACTTGTCTTTTACTTTTTAAACCTATAGCCAGCCTCGTTGTTTAAAATTTAAAATATTTATGGATCTGTTTCCCTTGTCTAATGTTTTTGCTAGCTCCTGCTCTGCAGTCTGGTTTCTTTGTGAGCCGCGTGTGTGTGTGTGTGTGTGTGTGTGTGTGTGTGTGTGTGTGTAAAATGGACACTGTATTTGAAAAACTATTTGTGGGAGTAAATTTAGACTTGCAGTGAAAGTTCTCTAGAGAGCATTTGCATTTGCTTCTCTTTATAGAGAAAATTCTTTTCTCTAGAGAGGAATTGCCAAGTGCCTGGTAGTTCAACTACTTTAAGGCTTGAAATTATCTGGTGCTCCGGTGACCCTATGTAGGCTGTAATTTCATGTAAAATATTTCTCTTCTAGTTTATAGTTACTTGGATAGCGTAGCTCTTCAGGGTTCCAATATTGTGAGAAGTTTCTCCTGTTAGACTCTCAAGCTTATGCAGACCTTGGCTTTGCTTTCTGTCTTGCCTGTGACAGTTTTAAAATTAAGGTTCAAAATTTTCAAGATTGGCAAATACTCTCAGGGCAAAAGCCACATCTTGCACAGTTACATCTTTGGGATAACATTTTCCTTTCACTTTTGGCCTGGTAATATTTTACTGACTTGTCATTTCTTCTTTGTGATTTAAAAGGAGGTTAAAAATAATAACTGAGCTTTATTATTTAGTTTTAGCAAGAAGGTTAATACAAATAACCTCATCTGCCGTTTTGGGAAACACTATACTATTTTGATAATCATCTTATGGCTGTAAAATATTATGTCAAGTTGATCTACCATGGTATTTTAAAAAAATTTTTCTCATTTATAGGTTTCTTAACTTGTCTCTATTTTTCCTGTGTAAATAGCAATAACATTGAACACCGTTGTGAATAAAGCCATTTTTGCCTTCTGCAGTATTCCATACCTAAATTTTTGAGAGTACAACTGCTGAGCAACGTACTATAAATATTTAGAGGGTTTGATTTCTAAGGGTTGAACTAATGTCTTATGAATCAAATTGCATGATCTTCATCTTTTTAGTTCCGTCATAGTAATATTAATATTTTTAAAGACCAAGTCCAATAAACTAGTCTTGGTCACCTGATGAAGCAGTTCTCAAGCAGAAGATGAATCTTTATGAGCTTTCTTTTAAAATATTAGCTCTTTTATGTAAATTATTTAAGTTCAATTTAATGTGGCAAATACTTGTATGCCTGTAGTGTTACATCTTTCTAGGTGTTTCAGATTCAGGATAAACAAGATAGACAAGCCTTGTTCCTGCCCTTATGAAGCCCAGGACGAGGAATACAGACAAATAACACATTACTGAAATGGACTGATAAGTGCTTTGATACCAGTATTCCGTAATACTGTGGAATTACAGAGGAGGGGCACTAAATCCAGACTGGGAGGGCCATAAAAGGTATTCTTGAAGAAGTCATAGCTAAACTTGGTAAATCTTGAATTTGGATGGCCTACGTTATCCAACTTTGTCCTTATTTTTCAAGATTCTTTGGGTTTTCTAGGTCCTTTGCATTTCCATATAAATTTTAGAATAAACTTGTTAATTTCTACCAAAAAAAACCTGCTAGGATTATGATTGAGATTATGTTAACTCCCTAGATCAATTCAGAAATAATTGACATCTTTAGAACACTGAGTTTTCCCATTCGTGAAAATGATCTATCTCTCTAATTTAAGAAGACCTTTAATTTCTCTCAGCAATGTTAACGTAGGCTTCAGTCAAAGGTCTTATAAGTCTTCGACGTATTCCTAAACATTTTGTTTTTTAATGCACATGTAAATAGTTTCATTTTTATAGTTTAGCTTGGAACTGAAGAACAAATAGGAGTTAGGAAAAAGGAATATGGTGTGCTAGGCAAAGGAAACAAAACAAGAAGGATTATTTGTATGCTGAGAGCTCAATATTACAAATGTCTGCGACAAACCTCTTTTATCATGCTAACATGGAAGAAATATTGCTGAGGTGAGTAACAAAAACAACAAAGAAGGCATATTCTTCTTTTTGAATTCCAGGGTCTACAACTATACACCTAATAATACTATCTAGTAATATCTATTAGATAGATATGATTTTCTAATAATACAGCAATAATATCTAAAGCCCTTTCAGGGCAGAATAAAGTTGGAGAACTTACACCGTCTGACTTCAAGACTTATAAATATGCAGCAATTCAGAGTGTGCAGTATTAGTATTAGGATATACAAACAGATCAATGGAACAGACTATTTCTGTGGGCCCAGAAATAGATCCACATTCATTTGAGTTTTCAACAAAAGCATCAAAGCAAGCCAATGAGAAATGGAAAATTCCTTCAATGTATGATATTGAAAACACAGAATATACATCTGGAAAAATATCAGTCTCAACCTCTATCTTACACCAAATATAAAAATTAATTTTAGCCTGGGCTCAGTGGCTCACGTAATCCCAGAATTTTGGAAGGCCAAGGCAGGAGGATCACTTGAGGCCAGGAGTTCAAGACCATCCTGGACAACATAGCAAGACACTCTCTACAAAAAAATCTAAAAATGTATATATATATATAAAAGCTGGGCCTGGCGGTGCACCTGTAGTCTTAGCCACTCGGGAGGCTGAGGCAGGAGGACTGCTTGAGCCCAGGAGTTTCAGGCTGCAGTGAGCTATGATTGATTGTGTCACTGTACTCCAGTCTGGGTGATAGAGTAAGATCTCGTTTCTAAAACCGAATAAATAAGCAAACAAAAATAAAAAAAATAAAGCTATACAGCTTCTAGAAGAAAACCAAGTAGAATATATTTGCAACTTGGGAATAGGTAAAGATTTTTTAGGATAGAGAAAGCATTAATCACAAAAATATAAAATTAATAAATTAGTTGTCATCAAAATTAACAACTTCTGCTCATCAAAAGACAGTCTTAAGAATCTAATTTGATGAGCTATAGGTTGGGAGAAATTGTTTTCAAAATATATATCTGATAAAGAAGTAGTATCCAGAATATATATAGAATTCCTATGACACAATAATAAAAAGACAAAAATGAACCAAAAAAACTACCATTTTTTAAA
>NW_012115211.1:2092746-2093419 GCF_000951035.1 Colobus angolensis palliatus | reverse complement strand
TGCCACGGGTGGCAATAGGGGGAAAAAATGCAGCTCAAGAGCTGGAAAATACAAACCATATAGTGTATAATTAAGAGTTTATCATAGTAACTTATTTAGGAACTATAGCATGTATCCTATAAAGTTACTGAGCATATCTGCATAATTTATCCAACACTTAGATCAGTGCCTAGCCTGGTCCTGTTGCAAGCACAGCAGTAGATTTCAGTCTAGCAGTGGAAGCCCTCATCAATTACCTTCCCTAGAGTCGAAAGTCTTTGAGGTGTATTCTCAAGGCTGACACAGCATCCAGAATTCCATATTCTCCTTTCTTTCTTCCTACATTTATGACTGTTCTTATTATCATTGCTGACTTTTCTTCTATTAGCCCCTTATTTAAATGTTGGTATTTTTCGGTTCTTTCTGAAGTGCCACCACCCCCCAACTGCTTTTTTTTTTGACACAGAGGCTCACTCTGTCGCCCAGGCTGGAGTGCAGTGGCGCAATCTTGGCTCACTGCAACCTCCACCTGCCTGGTTCAAGCAATTCCCCTGCCTCAGCCTCCCGAGTAGCTGGGATTACAAGTGCACGCCACCACGCCTGGCTAATTTTTTTGTATTTTAGTAGAAATAGGGTTTCACCATGTTGGCCAGTCTGGTCTCCAACTCCTGACCTCAGGCAATCTGCCCACCTC
>NW_012115211.1:2085779-2088801 GCF_000951035.1 Colobus angolensis palliatus | reverse complement strand
GAAATTTAATTAAATTATTTTGTAAGTCACTTTTGAAGTCTTTTTTTTCCATAAGGTCTTTAAAAACTTGAGGCAATTAAAGCAGACAACCTTAAAGGCTGCCAAGAAGCCTCTTTAAAACAGGTTGAGCCGGTTTTTCTCTACCTTTTTAAACTAACTATGTTAAACCGTTAAAGCTAACCACAAAGATTGTTGCTAATTTATTACATGTTTTCAAGATGAAAAGAAATATGGTCTCAGCCAGTTATCTGGGGATAATCCAAGTTTGCATCTAGCCTTGCTATGTATTTTTTTCTTTGTACTTACCTTTTGGTTACCATGACAACTGAGAGGTCATGGGGGAGAAAAGATGTTTTGACTGCTGAACTGAGGGCAGGAGGAAAACAGAAGGAAGATTTGGGACGGGTTTAGAAACATGAAGTGGTTGAGTAGATTCAGGTCAGGGAACAATGAGAGCCAGGGGCTATGCGGATGTCTTTATGCTGAGCATTTCATGCTAGCTGTAGAGAAGACAGGCCTGATGCTAAGAAATAGATCACAATGCAGAGTACACGAGTAAGGATGGAGAACCCAAAGGCCAGTGGAGCAGAAAAGTTTTGTGTAGACACGGTGTCCCCTACTCTCACCCACTACAGATTCTGTGCCGCTGTCCACAGAGTATGAGTGCTGGATCCATCCAGTCCATCAGCCAGGCATGGACTAGTGGCCAATCCATATGTTCACCCGTCCCACTCCCTGTTGTCAGGGTGTCTTGAGTAGAAGAACACAACCACTTCAACAGGTAGCCTTGATAGGTCCTGTCTGAAGGGTGGAAGCTAGCCGACTCCCCAGCTCATGGAGCAGCCAAGGAGTATTGAGGTACACAGTCTCCTGTGGTGACCCTGGGAATAGGTACTGACAATTGGCAAGCTGAAACTAACTTATAAAAGGGCTGTTGTGGCCCAAGTTGGAACTGGCCTAATTTGGAACATAGTAGTAGTGACTGGGCCTTACACAGGATGTCCTTCTAATCAGTCCATTCTGTCCAGTTCTGCTCTGGGAACAGCCACATTCTGCCTTATGATACAGCTGCCAGCCACAAGCAGAATTTGAGAACTGATTCTGGTTTCTACCCATTACAGATGCAGAACTACTCCCTCATTTTTTATTTTTTACTTTTTGAATTTAAAAAAAATTTTCATATTTTAAAAATATGTTTTTATGTGTTACTTTTTATCTGTTATAATGCTGACTTGAAGTAGGGATAGGACAACGTACTTGTCCCCCCAAATAAGAATTGGAAAATTTTACTGCTTAAAATTGATGATGACTCATTTGACCCTCAGGAACTGTTTCGGAATGAATCACTGACTTGAATTATGTCATTTATTTACTCTGTCTCTCCTTTTGTGTTAGTTCCCTGGCCTCATGTTGGTGAAAAGGGAGTTTGGTGATATATAACCTTTAAAAAGTGCATTTATTACACATTTCCCGGCACCATGTAATTTGAGCATTGTGATTCTGGCTTTTTATTATGTCTCCTTTGTGCTTATTTTCATTTTTTTTTTTTTTAATTCCTGAATGTTCTGCGATCTCTCTTTACTAAATGCATGAATTACAAGTATATGCAAAAAAAGGTGGCTTTTTTGACTTGCTAAGACAAGGATGTTGTGTTCTGGATTTATAATTATAGCATTGGGGGAAAATATTTTATTTCAAAAAGACTAAATTGGTTCTACTTCAAAAGAGTTTCAGTTAATTAAATGTAGGATGGTGAAAAGCCTAAAGGGTAGTCCTTTGATCCTGTAGTACTTTTATTTAGCTATTAATTAGATATATTTTCTTGTGCTCATGGCCTTACCTATTAATACTTAGTTTTTAAATAGTCAAACAAAAATGGATGTGCATGTTGGGCTGCCTTTATTGTGTTTCATTGTTTCATTTAGCTACATGATGGCCTATTTAAAGTAATTTCATATTTGCTGACACAGTATTGATCACTTACATTTGTGACACAGTTCATATGCAAATATTTTGCATCTTGGAGTAGCAACCTGGTCATCTGTTCTCCTGCCCCCTCCCCTGCAAACTGTCTCCTTTCTCTCATAACAGCTCTACTGCTTACATATTTTACATGCTGTCTTTGATAAAAATTCATTCATTTACTTCTGTTATGTCCAAGGCACAATTGAATTTATTGAAAGAAATATAAAAAATAACACTACATGATATAATGTTTTATAATTTTAAAAAATTTTAATAGGGTCTTGCTCTGTTGCCCAGGCTGGAGTGCAGTGGTGCTGTCCTAGCTCACTGCAGCCTTGAACTCCTGAGCTCAAGTGATCCTCCCACTTTAGCCTCCCAAAGTGCTGGGATTACAGGTGTGAGCCACTGTGCCCAGCCTTAAAGAAACTATTTTTTACAATGTGGGGTAGGTGGGAAGTAGTGAGGGAGGAGTAGGATTCATCTGAGATGAACCTAGATGGGCAGGATATTGCCGGAAAATTGAGAGGGAAGAGATTCTGTATACAGAGATGTGATGTAGGTAGTTTATCCTTGTTTCTCCTACCTTATCCTCTCTTCATTCAAAGCTTATTCCTACCACAACTCCTTATTCTCTGCCTGAATGAATATAAGTTTCATAAGGGTAGGGGTTTTAATCTATGTTCACTGCTGCATACTCAGGACCAATAATGCCTGGCACATGGTTGATGCTTAAGTATTGTGAGTTGTTGAATTAATAAACATGTGAATGAAATGATAATTACGTGTAAGGTTTGGGGTCTCTAGCCTTCTAAAATGTCAATTAGCTCTTTATTTCCCCTCAAATACAATTAGCTCATTATTTCCCCTTAGCCAATACAATTTATAATCAAATTTACAAATGTTTAAATTTTAATACATATTTTAAAAATTGTAGATGACATTGCACATCACACTATATGTCTTTCAGCCATGCTTTTAGTTTTTTATTGTTATTAACTTTCTGTTCATGTCTTTTCCTATTTTTATATTGGCAATTTGTCTCATTGATTCGTAAGTC
>NW_012115211.1:2081470-2084704 GCF_000951035.1 Colobus angolensis palliatus | reverse complement strand
ATGTCCATCTAGGTTGTTGTGTGTATTGCAAGCTTTTTCCTTTTTATTTCTGAGTAGTAGTTCACAGAATGGATGTGCTGGAATTTATCCATTCACCAGCTGAAGGACATTTGGGTTATTTTCAGGTTTTTGCTATTACAAACAAAGCTTCTACGAACATTCCTTGAGGAATGTTGTTTTTCCTAAGTATGAAGTATTGGATTAAATATAATCCTTCGTTTATGGTACACTGTCATCATTGGACCTATGCAGAGCCATGTTACTCATTTATTTTCATTTATCTGTACTAATAAATGAACACCTATGAACCCACCACCTAAGCCAAGAACAAATAACTCACATCTTTCTTTGTTCTCCATCCCTATCCCATCACTTTGCCTTTCCCTCAAAGACACCTACCCTCTTGAATTGTGTTCTTATCATTCCTTTTGGGGCTGGGGTGTTTTTATCACATTCTTTGTTAGCTTTACAAAAAGACTTTAATAATCTGTATTATCTTCTGGGATTTGCTTTGCTACTAAAGTTTTGTTGCTTGTGACTTAATTTTCTTCCTGTGTAATATTCTATTGTGTGAACATAGTAAGAAAATTTAGGTTGTTTTTAGTTTTTGCAATATGATTGGTGCTGTTCTGAACATTCTTTAAGTGTTTTCAGGTACACATATGCTAAGCTTTCTTTGGGTGTATATCTAGGAGTGGAATTGCTAGATCAGAGAGGATGCAAATGTTCAATTTCATGAAATAATATCACACAATTTAACAAAGTAGCTGTTCCAATTTATACTCCCT
This sequence comes from Colobus angolensis palliatus, assembly GCF_000951035.1. Taxonomy (NCBI): domain Eukaryota; kingdom Metazoa; phylum Chordata; class Mammalia; order Primates; family Cercopithecidae; genus Colobus; species Colobus angolensis. The sequence goes on along the minus strand of NW_012115211.1, from coordinate 2,083,916 downwards.
CAGCAATGTGTTAGAGTGTCCTTTAATTCATATTTTCTTTAATGCTTGCTTTTGTCAGACATCTTACCTTTTACCATTTGAAAAGATAAAAAATAGCATATCATTGAGATCTCAATTTGCATTTTTCCAATTTCCTGTGAGGTTTATTGTATTTTCGTATGTTTATTAGCCTTATGTGTTTCTTCTGTGATATGTTTGATTATGTCTATTGTACCTTTCACTATTGTACTATTTCCTTATTAATTGGTAAGAATTCTTTATATATGCTTGATATTTGTAGGATCTTTCCATTTGTTGCTTGTCTTTTCACTTTCTTTAAGGTGCAATCTTGGCCCTTAACCTCAGAACATACACAGTTTATTTAACCACTCCCCTACAGATAGACATTTTTACTGTTTCCAATATTTTACCATTACAACAACGGGACCTTAGATATTCTTGTATCTATATATTTGGGAACATGTGAGAGTATCTACAGGAAAAACTCTTAGAAATAGAGTTAATGCTGACAAGGTGTATGTGCATTTTAAATTTTGACAGATACTGTCAAATTGCTGTCCCTGGGAGCTGTACTTATATTCCTACTGTGAGGGTGCCTCTTACCCTACATTCTCTCCAACATTGTAAAAAATGGTCATCTCGATTTGCATTTCTTTTACAGTCAGTGAAGATGAGTTAAAAGTCCTTTAACATAATATTTTTATACCGTTATGATATAAAGTTATATGTAGGAAAAAGAATGTTGGAACAGGTGCATTGGTCTTTTATCTGCAGGGTGAATACACAACCTTTGTGTAGATTCTTGTTTATTACTTGTTTTTTATTTTGGGCCTATAAAATGTAAAGATGGAATATGATGATTAGAGGATTTTCATAAAATCATTGGCTTTGGTGCAAATCCAAGCACATTATGCAGGTAGTTTTAAGAAGCCTTTGAACTCATGTTTTTTTCCTTCTATCAAGCACATCATATTTATTATAATGTATCAGGTAGATTAATGGCCTTCCACAGATGTCCATATCCTAATTCCTGGAGCCTGTGAATATGTTCCCTTACATGTCAAAGGGGACTTTGCAGATGTGATCAAGTTTAGGACCTTCAGATAAGGAGCATTATCCTAGATCATCCAACTGGCACCAGTGTAATCACAAGGGTCATTAGCAGCAGAAGAGGGAGGAAGAAGAGGTCAGAGAATGAAATATAATGATGGGAGCAGGGCCAGAGTCATGTGCTATGAGAACCTATCATTGCTGGCTTTAGAGAGAGAAGAAGGGCCCATGAGCCAAGGAAATCAGGAAGCCTCTAGAACTTGGAAAAAGCAAGGAAATGGATTCTCCCCTGGATCCTTCAGAAGGACTTCATCCCTCCTGACACCTTCATTTTGACTCTATGAGACCCACTTTGAACTTCTGACCTCCAGGCATAAGATAATAAATTTGTATTGTGTTAACTGATTGAGTTCATGGTAATTTGTTACAGCAGCAATGCACAACTAATACATATAGAAAATAAACAATATAAGCAAAACAAAGAAAATAAAAACTTTATGTGGTCCTTTCACTCAGAGAAGTATTTTCAGTATTTTGGTGTGTATCTATGGTTTTGTGCTTTTTTTCTTTTCTTTTTTTTTTAGACAGAGTCTCGCTCTGTCATCTGGGCTGGAGTGCAGTGGCGTGATCTCAGCTCACTGCAACTTTGGCCTCCTGAGTTCAAGCAATTCTTCTGCCTCAGCCTCCCGAATAGCTGAGACTACAGGTGCCTGCCACCACGCCTGGCTAATTTATATATTTTTCTAGTAGAGACGTGGTTTCACCATATTCGCTAGGCTGGTCTCGAACTCCTGACATTGTGATCCACCTGCCTCAGCCTCCCAAGTGCTGGAATTACAGGCATGAGCCACCACGCCCATCCGGTTTTGCATATTTTTAAATTACACACATAGTTTTATACTTTATGCTCTTTTTGTAACTTGCTTGTCTCAGTCAAAATTACATTTATGGGATATCTTTATGTTGATAATGTAGCTCTAGTTCATTTATTTAAAATTATGTATAATATTTCATGATAAGAATTAACCATGTGCAGCTGCTGGGAACCTGAAGGTACTGGGTAGGTGCAGGCTGAACAGACAGGGCTCTGGATGGGTTCCCAAGTAGTGAGGAGACATGGATCAAAACTACAGACCAAGGATTCAGGCCTGGGGAGAGAAAGGAAAATAGTATCAAGACAGCATCATTAGGTGACATTATAGAAAATGGCACAGTAGGGTGCTCAAAGAATTGGTGCTTCCACTGAAACAAACATAAGCTATCAAAGACTGACAGAATCAACTTTTTGGGGACTCTGAAATATCCAAAACTTACAGCAACCAGGGGAATGCTTAATAAGGAAAAGGGCAGTTGACTTTTGGTAAGAGAGCACTATGACTTTTTTTTTTTTTTTTTT
>NW_012115211.1:2080271-2080670 GCF_000951035.1 Colobus angolensis palliatus | reverse complement strand
TAGAAGATCTGTGGGCTCCATGCAAAGGCAGACCTGTAGGTGGACTGGCGTAGGGGTGAAAAATGTCCCCACTCACAACCAAGCCGCAAAGACCAGAAGAGTAGTATTTTTTTCTCTTTTTTTTTGGCTCTGAGTACTTAAGGAAATCTTTGTTAGGTCACTTCACTAAGCACTGAGATAATGGAGCAAAGGCTTTGGTAACTACATATAACAGGGAATACCTCTTTCCAAAAACAGTTTGAAAGCATCATTAAACAAATGGATGACTACAGTCCTCAACAATTAACAACAGCAAACTTGGGGAAGGGGGAATATATGATTTCCAGAGTTACCACATTAATCACATTATATTATTCAAATGCTCAGTTTTGTGTGTGGGTGTTTTGTTTTGTTTTTTTT
>NW_012115211.1:2077607-2079356 GCF_000951035.1 Colobus angolensis palliatus | reverse complement strand
ATTAGAGGGGTTCAATAGCAGATTTGAGCAGGTAGAATAATCAGTGAATTTAAGAGGACAATTAAAAGTATCCTATCTGAGGCACAGAAAAAATTAACCTCAATGTATCCAGTCCTTTATCGATAGACACTCACATTGTTTCCAACTTTTCCCTAGTAATAAACTATGTTACATTGAACATCCTTGTGCACCTTGGGCATACATTCAAGAGTTGCCTTAGGACTATGGTTCTTAACCTTGGCAGCATATTAGAGATTAAAATTTAAACACCTGATTCACATTTCCAAGAGATTCTGGTTTAATTGGTCTGAAGTGGAATCTGGATTTTTTTTTTTTTTTGAAACAGGATCTTGCTTTGTTGCCCAGACTAGAGTGCAGTGGTGGGATCATAGCTCACTGTAGCCTCCAACTACTGGGCTCAAGCAAGATTCTCTTGCCTCAGCCTCCCAAGTAGCTGGGATTACAGGCAAGAGTCACTGCACCTGGCTATCAGTATGTTTTTTAAAAAATTGATTTCAGGCAACGGAGAACCACTCAATTGGGTATATATGTAGATGTGGGATGATCAGGTCATAGGATAGGCATGTCTTCACTTTGCTAATACTGATAAATTGTTCTTCGAAATAGTTGTATCAATATACACTCCCAATGACAACATATCAGAGTTCCCATTTCCCCACATTTTCACCAACACTCTGTGTTTTTATTATTTGCCAATTTGGATGGGTGCCGAATTGTATGTCATTTTTGTTTTAATTTGTACTTTCCTGGTTTTTAATGATGTTGAGCATTTTTTCATATATTTATTGGTCTTTGGGGTTCCCTCTTCTGTGAATTGCCTTTAGAAAAAAATCTTGTCCATTTTATAATTGTCATTTATCTTTTTCTTATTGATTTGAAGGAATTCTTTATATATTCTGGATATAATCTTTATTGCTTTGTTGGTGGCAAATATCTTTTCCCAATTTATGACTTGTCTTTTCGCTTGGTGTTTGTATCATACAGAAGATTTCAGTTTAATATAATCAGATTTAGCATTCTTCTCCTTTTGGTTTGTGCCCTGTGTTTTCTTTTTAGAAACACTCTTAATTCTAATGTCATAGAGACATTTTTAATATTTTTGTGATAGAATATTATAATAATGACTTCAATGAATCACAGCATCTTGTATGCACGTTCTTATGTACTTCCCGCCCACATTGACTCTGGACTTGGCTGAATGAACTCTGTGACCTGCTCTGGCCAAACCAACACTGATGTAAACTGATGTAAGCAGAGATTTGAAAAGTGCTTGTGCATTGCGACATGCATCTTGCATCACAGCCACCTTCAGGCTTGCCTGCTGGAGACGGTGGCCTAGTGAATGGCCAGCACCAGCTGCCAGACATGTGAATGAGGCTATCATAGACCTCTCTGGTCAAGCTGATCCTCCCAATGGCTGCACCATGGTGAAAACACCATAAGCAGCACCCAGCTCAAATTTCTGACCACAGAATTGAGAGCAAATAAAATGGTTGTTTTAGCCACTAAGTTTTGGAGTTGTTTGTTACAGAGCAATAGCTAAATAATACAATTTTCTTTTTTTAAAAAAGAAACCCTTCTTCTAAAATTTTGCTTCTCGGATTTGGATTTATAATTCATCTGCAATTTATTTTTGGGTATGGTAAGAGATAGGGGTCTCATATATATAAATTTGAGTATGGTAACAGACAGGAGTTTTATTATATATATTATATATATATTTCATAA
>NW_012115211.1:2072177-2072532 GCF_000951035.1 Colobus angolensis palliatus | reverse complement strand
TGCTAGGGAAGACTTATAATCTCATTCTAGCCAATGAAAATATGTAAATCAATGGAGTTTGCTGTGTTCCGATAAAACTTTATTTACAAAAACAGGTGGCAGACCTGATTTGGCCCATGAGCCATCGTCTACCAGTCTCTTCCATAGAATACATAAGAAGAAAGTGGGTAATGGGGGGTTAATAGTCTCTGACATGATATCTAATATGAATTGCTTTAAACTTTGTAAGTAGTTAAACAAATGTTTGTTAAATTTAGCTAGTTGTACAATTTGGTCACTCAGTAAATGGTCAATATGTAAGTCAATTTGTGATCTTGTGAGTGAACTCTCTCTAAAAATTGTATTTTTAAGTGGT
>NW_012115211.1:2052523-2070037 GCF_000951035.1 Colobus angolensis palliatus | reverse complement strand
CTTCAGTGGGCCATGATCATGCCACCGCACTCCAGCCTGGGTTACAGAGTGAGACCCTGTCTAAAAAACAAAAAACAAAAAGCCAAAAGAATTTGTTCAAATTAGTGAGAAAAAATTTTCAAAAGACTTAAACAGGTGCTTCATATTTATTGACCAATGTTAATGTCCAATAAATAGATTATAAGCACTTAACCTCAGTAGTCATGAGGGAAGTGCAAATTAAAACCACCACGAAATATATCCACATAGTTACCAAATTAACATATATTTTATTTTATTTTTGAGACAGAGTCTGGCTCTGTCGCCCAGGCTGGAGTGCAGCAGCACGATCTGGGCTCACTGGAACCTCTGTCTCCTGGGTTCAAGATATTCTCCTGCCTCAGCCTCCCAAGTAGCTGGGATCAGATTAACAAATATTTTAAAAGATTGTCTCCTAATCTTAAACACTGGCTAAAATGCTGAGCAACAGGAACTCTCATACACTACTGGGTGGAAGTATAAGAGAATCAATTTATTAAACTGTTTGGCAATATCTTCCAAAGGCTAACATAGGCAGACCCTATGACCAAGGAATTGCACTTCTAGCTGTATACCCAACAGAAATGCATATAAAAACATCATTATTGGAAATAGCTCAAAAGTGGAAACACCCCAAATGTCCATCAACAGAAGAATGGATAAATAAGTTTGTAGAGTATTTCTAAAATGAAATAATTAGCAATGAAAACGAATGAACCGCAGCTGTACATGAAAATATGGCTAAATCTCTGATATGGTTAGGCTTTATGTCCCCACCCAAATCTCATCTTGAATTGTAATCCTCAGGTGTTGAGGGAGAGACCCGGTAGGAGGTAATTGGATCATGGGGGTGGTTTTCCCCATGCCTTTCTTGTGATAGTGAGGGAATTCTCACGGGAGCTGATGGTTTTATAAGCGGCTCTTCCGCCTTCCCTCTCTAACTCACTCTCTCTCCTGTTGCCTTATGAAGAAGGTGCCTGCTTCCCCTTCCGCCATGGTTGTAAGTTTCTTGAGGCCTCCCCAGCCATGTGAAACTGTGAGTCAATGAAATCTCCTTTGTTTATAAATTACGCAGTCTTGTGTAATATCTTTATAGCAGTGTGAGAATGGACTAATACAATCTCATAAACATATATAGTTGTCATAGGATTTGTCAGAGTGCCCCTCCCAAGAGATCTGCAGGTCATTTTAGTGGCCAGACTGTTCTCTAAATTCAAATCAGACCTAGTGTATGGTTATTTAATTCTAGAGAGTCAGTACCAGCTTGAGACGAAAGCTTCATGAGAAAGTAGATGTAGAAGCAACCTCAGGGGTCTAGGTGTGAGGGGTGCTCAGTGGGGCCAGGGAAAATTTTAGACCCTGACATAAAGTTCATGGCACAAAGGTTGTGCCCTGTTGGAGGCAGTAAGTTCTGCTGCTGTGGGAATTTACCAAGGGTTGGATGGAGAAGCTACGCAGAAACCTGAGACTCCCCCGGGATGTGATTGGCAAAGACGCTGAGTGATATTCCTGGCTCACTCCTGTCTGCATGTCTCTGTTCTGTTCTGGTTCCTCAGTGGTTGCTATTGCTGCCACAACTGCTGTTGACAGTATTTGGCTCAGCAGTTCTTAAACCACACCTGTACTTTGTGCTTGGTCAAGTTGAGCTTCTTAGCCAGTTTTTCCCTCTCTTTGGAGCTTTGAGTACAGGTTATCCTCAAAGAGTTTCCCCAACTCTTTCAGATGTTCCCTATTATAAATGGTGCATTCCTGATGCTGTCTCTGATAAGGGGAGGGGGCTATAAGCCCAAGCTGCTTCTTGCATCCTTTACGCTTGCACAGCTCCCTCTTGGGTGCCCGTTGTCTGAGTCCTTTGCTCTGGTCAACACAGCATGAAGCCAACTTTGGTCTTCCATATGTCTGCTTGGGTAATTATGCGCTGCAGAAATAATGCTCCCCATGTGCAGGTTTAAAGCCTAGTCTTTGGGGGTGATCCAACTTATGTTCTCTAATTCAATTTCCCAGAGATAGATTCTGCTTTAACTCCTCTCTGATATTTATGTCCATTTCCAAGTTATTTCAGCATTTAAAAGAGCAAAAGAGGATGGGACACCCATCAAATCTCAACAGTTTTTAAAGGCTGATCTGAGGCTTGAACCTCATTCTCCTGACTCAAAAGCCAGTGTGTATTTTATTGCACATGCAGAGCCCGTTAGTTTCTTCCGATACTAGAAACCATTTACAGAGCCCCTTCTATTTATTGCCAGCAATGGTGCTAATCGCTTTATGCACATTTTCTTATTTAGCCCTCACAACTCTATAAGATCCTAATTATTATCCAAATTTTATATATGAAGCCTAGATAAGTGACTTGCTCAATTTCATAGAGCTGATAAGTGGAAGAGCTGGAATTTAAACTCAGATTGCTCTAATTATAAAGGTCCTGCTGCTAACCATTAAGTTATAATTTAATAATAATAACAATGCTTTAACAGTAATGAAGTAATGTTATAATCTAATAACAAAAGTAATACTGTGGTTGCCCATCATAACACTGTTGCATTGGCCTGAGATGCTTTATGATATCCTTGGCTTTGTACAGTCCTCCCTTGGTATACACAGGGGATTTTTAAGTGTACAATATAGTATTGTCATCTGTAGGCACAGTAGCAGTGCCTTTACCATACCTGGAGAGCATATTGTTCTCTTTATTGAGCAAATTAAATACTCCCACCTGACTCAGAGATGCTAAATTGCTAACAACCTCTCTAAGGCTTTATCCTCTTCCCTTTTCTTAAGAAACTTCTCTCTGAGCTACTAAGAGCTAGATTAAAATAGAGGCTTTTAGCCAAGTGTGGTGGCTTACACCCATAATCCCAGCACTTTGGGAGGCTGAGGTGGGCAGACTGCTTGAGCCCAAGACTTTGAGACCAGCCTGGGTAACATGGGGAAACCCCGTCTCTACTAAAAATACAAAAAATTAGCTGGGCACAGTGGTGTGCACTTGTAGTCCCAGCTACTTGAGGGGCTGAGGTGGGAGGATCGCTTGAGTTGAGCCTGGGAGGTGGAGGTTGTAGTGAGCCAAGATTGTGCCCCTGCACTCCAGCCTGCATGACACAGTGAGACTCTTTCCCCTACCACCACCAAAAAAAGAGAGAGAAGAAAAAAAAATAGAGGCTTTTCTCCACTGCCCTGACAAAAACCAAAATATACAACTCATTATAATCAGTCAATACAAAAGTACTTATTAAGCACTTTCTGGTGTCTCCTACTGTACTAGACACAAACATAACCATACTAGTCAGTGTGAATTATCACAGAGAAAGCAGGCTTCTATGCAACTAAAGATTAGTCAAGCCCCAGGCATTTGTTGTGGTATCTTCAAGGCCTTATTTGAGCTCCTACCAATGTATGGACTTTTATGAGTTGACTGTGATAAGGAGGAAAGCATTGAAGGAAATGATTTTATGGTTAGGAAATTTGGCAAGGTAGGTTTTGTAAGTAGACTGTAGAGAGCTTAGGACACCTGTGAATCTCAACATTTCTCTTTCGAGACCCCTGGAGATGAATACAATACTTTGAGAAAACAGCAGCTGGGTTCAGTTAAATAAAAACAGCTTTTGGTAATCAAAATAGCATGGAGAGATGGAGAAAGAAGCTTCCTCCTGCAACTGCACAAAGCTGTTAAGAGTTAACTACACTGAGTAATCTCAGAGTCTAAGGCTATGGTAGTGCTCACACCAACAATGTCTGTAAAAGTTTTCTAAATACATCTCTCTCCTACCCTGTCCCATCCTAAGGTGCAGCAATGAGTAAGGGAAGGGAGGGAACAGGCCTGTGTGTTTTGATAAAAAGTGACGCTTCCACAACTTTAAGGCCCACTGGCCTAAGATAATGAATATGGAGTACCCAGCGTTTTCATGCATTGTTTTCTCCCAGGGCCCCAAAAGGGAGTAGCTGGGAAACATGCATTGCTTTCTATTCTGAAATTCTGAATACTACTGAATTCTATTATGTGTAGGGCCCTGTAATAGAGCTGCAAGATAAATTAAACTTATGTGCACATGTTTACACATATGTATGTATATATTAAGGTCCTTGGTTTATTGGTAGTTTTAATCTACTTAGGAAGATAGGACATATTCATAAAAGAATTTTAAAAATAAAGTTCTGTGTGCTTAGCCCCAAATAAGTGATTTAGACCAGAGAGGTATGGCAAGTAACGTGTTGCTAATATTAAAGATGCAACTTTTGCAAATAATTTCCCTTTAGAACAAATAAGGATAATAAAGTCATTCTCATTCACTTGCATGTCAGTATGTGTTCTTAAATTGGGGATAAAGAGGTAGAATTATGGCACCAACTAGACAGAAATTACGAATTATGCATAACAATAAATAATTTTACATGTAAAGCTAATCTATTAGATTTTTTTTCTGTGGGGATGCAGAAAAGCCTGAAAACAGTTAATTTATACATAGAACTTTGGAATTTCCTAAGACAGACAATTATTGCAAGTTAATAATTTTGAAAAATTGTATAACATGAGACACGAGAGTAGAGCTGCATCTTGATTGGAGTGAAGGATTTATGTGGACTATAGAGAGATTATGGGGAGTAAGAGGAAGGCTTCACACAAGGCCCAAGAAATGCAATGAAAACTAACATTGGAAAAATGGTTGTTGTATAGTAGGAATTTTTTATATTATTTCATTTAATAATTACATATATGATCTCATTTAATACTTACAAGAATCTGGGACAGTTGAGATTGCTCTCCGAATTGTAAAGACAAAGAAACTGATCTCAGGAGAGAAAAAGGAAATTGTCCAAGGTAAACCATCTAGGAAGTGAGACAGATTAAATAAAGCCACAAATTCTTTTCAGCTCCTCTCATCAAGACCAATATTTTAAAAAGCTGGTCTGGCCTTTGGGAGGATGACAGTCCACATGGAAGTCACCCCAGTCAAGCAAGATATGTGAGGTCATGGGCAACCTTCCAGCCCATTCAGCCCTCCTGCTGAATGCAGCAGTGTGAGCAAGCTCAGGTAATACCAACAGAGAAGCTGCCCAGCCAATCCATGTAATCGTGAGAAACAAGAAATTGCTGTTGTTTTAAGCGGCTGTGGTAGAGTGGTTTGTTATACAGCAATCGATAACTAAAACAGCCAGACTTTGACTGTAGGGCCTCCTTGTTCCAAAGCTGATGTTCTTTCCATAACACATACCACCATTTTGTCGTCTATAACATAGAAGTCTTTGATAAAATAATCTATAAGACTCCTCTGAGTTCTTCATAAAATCATATTCCAGATACACAGAATTGGAAAAGTCCAAGGTCTGTTTGGATAACAGGAAGAAGGCAGTCTAAACAAGATAGAAGTTTGCTGTAGAAGAAGTAATAGAAAGAAGAGTCTTTTTATTTATTTTTTCTGAGACAGGATCTTGATATACTGCCCAGGCTGGAGTGCAGTGGCATGATTGTGGCTCTCTGCAATCACTGTCTCCTGGACTCAAGCAATCCTCCTGCCTCCGCCTCCCGAGTAGCTGGAATTACAGGCATGCGCCACCATGCCCAGCTAATTTTGTATTTTTAGTAGAGATGGGGGTTTCTCCATGTTGGTCAGGCTGGTCTCAAACTCCTGACCTCAGGTGATCCTCCCACCTTGGCCTCCCAAACTGCTGGGATTACAGGCATGAACCACCACGCCCGACCTAACTTTTGTATTTTTTAATAGAGATGGGATTTCATCATGTTGCCCAGGCTGGCCTTGAACTCCTGAACTCAAGTGAACCACCCACCTCAGCCTTCCAAAGTGCTGGGAATACAGGCATGAGCCACCACACCCAGCCAAAAGAAGAGTCTTATATAGCATAGTGATTCAGAGCAAGAACTGGGTTTGAATCCTGGCTCCACTACTCAGTTGCTTTGTGACTTTGAGCAAGTCATATAACCTCCCTGTACCTTGATATTTCCATCGTTTAAAGGGTAGTAAAAATAGAACCTTTCTCACAGCCTTGTTGTAAATGAGGTAACACAGGGAAAACCTTAGGACAGGGACACCAAGCAGACTGAGACCAGGGGCGGAGTCTAACCTGCCATTGAGGTGAGGGAAATGTCACAAAGGCAATGTTTGATACTGGTGATGAAGTTTGCCTATGTCAGTAGCACAGCCCTTCCAATCACGTAAGAGTCTGGGAAACTTTTGTGGATGGACTACTGAATTTTTTTTGGCATCTCCAAGCAGAGAAGGCTTATATTATAGTGATAGATGGTATAATGAGTGCTTTTAGGATAATCCTCCACAGCTATGTAATGTCTTCATTTATAAAGTATTTCACATCCTTTTGTCATTTGATGGCTACTGTGTAAATAATTAGGAACCACAGAGTCAGTGTTCTAGTCATTCATTCAACTAATATTTATGCAACATTTCCTGGAGGAATAGGAATGGTAAAGGGAATAGGAATGACCGCTGTTCTTATAGAAATTATAGTAGAATGAAGAAAAGAGACACGGTAAGCAGGCAATGATTGTCTAGAGTGCTAAATGTTTTATTGGGAGAGGTACGGAGACTGTGAGTTGCATATAGAAAGTATTCCTCATACATATTTTATATTTTACCTTCTGAAATGATATGGTTTGGTTCTGTGTCCCACCCATATCTCATGTTAAATTGTAATTCCCAATGTTGGAGGTAGGGCCTGGTGGGAGGTAACTCAGTCATGGGGGTGGTTTCTAATGGTTTAGCACCATCTCCCTAGTGCTGTCTTGTGATAGAGTTCTCACAATATCTGCTTGTTTGAAAGTGTGTAGCACCTCCCCACCACCTCTCCTGCTGGCCATGTGAAGATGGGCTTGTTTCCCCTTAGCCGTCATTGTAAGTTTCCTGAGGCCTCCCCAGAAGCAAAAGCCCATACAGCCTGCAGAACCATGAGCCAATTAAACCTCTTTTCTTTATAAATTACCCAGTCTTGGGTAGTTATTTTTAGCAGTGTGAGAATGAACTAATACACATGGGGTACTATGAGTTGCTTACAGAAAGTATTCCTGGTATACATTTTATATTTTACCTTCTGAAATAAAGTGATCTAAATGGATATCTGGAAGGTAAGTAGGAGTTAGCCAGGATGATGCCTGCAATTTTGCTACAAGTTAAGACTAGCTTAAATAGTGAGCTCCTGCTAAAGAGCAGTGAAAAGAATACTGCATCAGTAGGATGGCGTCTCTGGTATTGGAATTTCATTCCTGATGGTGAAGGATAAGACAGTAGCTAACTGACTGGGATCCAGAGGTGACTAAACAGGAGTATAGTGAAGCTGACCTTGAGAAGTCCTCTTAAAAAGTGACCCAGAAAGACAAAAGAACCAGAAGAAGGTGAGATTAAGAGGCGAACTATATCTCTCAGGTTATAAACATGCAGAAAAACAAAGGATGGTATAATCGGAAAAAACACATGTCAGATGACCTAGAATCTGATCTTGGCTTGACCATGAACTCCCTTTTAGGGTATGATGCTGGATAATAAATTTTCTCTCTCTGGGACTCTGGCTTGTCCATTTATAAGATAAGTGAGTTGGACTACTTAAAAGGAGACAAGGAGGGAATGCTACAGTACAAAAAGTGAAAGTGGTCAGACACGTAGTTCAGAAACATTGCTGTCAAGCCACAACCTGGCCAAAGCACAGAGGAATTTAGGACCTGACATTGAGCAGGTGACATCACTTGCCATCAATCCTAGGAAGGGAACGAATTTTTCTAGACACATGGCTCACTTCTCTGGTTATTTATTGCAGGTCTGCAGAGGAAAGCAGACTGTGTTTACTTATTTGCTTGTCCCTCTCCTGTACTTGGCACCCTTATGTTCCCTTCCTTCTATTATAAGGAACTCAGGGTATATGAAAGAATGGCGCTAGAGGAGCAGAGCCCAAACCAAAGCTAACTGATTGCTAATGTTGCTAATGGCAGGTCTCAGTGGGGGGATGATCTTTAGAAAATTGTAGTGGAAATCCTAGTACCCAGCCTTTCTTAGAACAGTACCTCCCTTCTTTTTGAACACTGATCCCCCACTTCAACTATGTAGTTCCAGTAGGAGCTGGAAATCATAGAATCTCTCACCCTTGGCACAGGGATGAATATGTATCTTCTAGCCAGGGCCAAAGAGAAATTTTGCAAATTGGAGGTAAGGGGAGGGGCTCAGTCCCCCTCAGATGGCAAAAGTGTGAGATGGAGCCAGGAGGTGTCAGTAGCCACATCCCTTGCTGTGCGGAAGAAGCCAGTCTGTAGTTGGTGGGCTGACTTCCAGAAAGAAGAGGCAGATGGAGTGTGGTGGGGTGGGGACAGGGGGAGAGGACAAGAATGCAATCTACCTTGTGGCATTATTGTGCCTATTTCCAGTTGTCCTGGAGGTCCAGCTTTAAATTTACCCTTACATATAGGAAACAATAAATGTGTCTTTTGACATTTTGAGGTTTCTACCCATAGCAACCAAAAAAGTATTGCCTGGCCTAGAAATCTTTAGTTTTCTGTCAGAGGTGACTACTTAACTATGTTTAGATGTAAGGTCACTCCTGGTCCTGGACCCCTTGTAGTCCAAGTTTCCTGGAATGGCCTATACTTCCCATGTGTTCAGTATTTTCATAAGTTTACCTAGTAATACTTCTAAACTACTCCTCATAATGACCCTCTGAGGTGGACAGGGTAGGGTTATCCCTATTTTACATCAAGAATACCGGGATGAAGTGACTTGCCAACATCATGTAGTAAGTTAGAGGTAGAACAAAGACTCAAACCCTGGACATGACTAGTACTCTATTATGACAAGCTCTCTGTCCACTTGGGCAAGAGCATTGGAATGGCTCAGAATATGTTGCTTATTCATTCAACAAATACCATTGAACCTGTGCTAGGGCCAGGCACTGTTCTGGGGCTCAGAGTACAGTGTCAAACGAGACACAGCCTCTGACTCACAAAGCTAATAATCTAGACTGGATATACACTAGTAAAAAGGCAATTAGAATAACGTGTGGTAAATACCATGGTAGACGGAGTCCTTCTGGAACAGATAGGAGGGGCACTAAACCTGTTCTGATAAGAATTAAGAAAGGATTCTTAGCAAGGTCACTGCCAGTCCAGCACCTTTTTGTGAATCAGAGAAAAAAGAGTGCTCTTTCCTTAAAACACCAACTTCCGGGACATTTTTATAAAAACGTATAAATCTGGAATGTATTTTCTGTGCAGCAGGCAACCAGTACAACTGTGTGTGGCACCCTGCTTCCCAGAGGAAATAATATTGAAGCTGAGATCCAAAGGGTGAGTGTATGTTAGCAGACAGCCTACCTGTCAGCCAGGCCTGTCTGAGAATTGGGTCTGCTTCAAACATGCCATTATTCATTTAGGCAGCACAGCCCTCCTGTGGCTGCTCCTGTGTCCTCACTGACACCACAGTCCCTTTTTTCTTTGCTTCAGTCTGGTCTCCCATGGATCCCAGAGGACTCTCTCCCTGCAGGTTATTTAATCTCCCTAGACCTGTTTGTCTACCAGGGATGAGGTTAAGAGTTTGTGTTTCTGGACCGTAGCCCTCAGTGGTGCTTAATTCAAAAAGAAACCCCAAGAGAAAACTCGATCCTCTCTGGGAGGGCCCAGCCTAGAGGATAAAGTATCTAAAGGCTTGGGGATTGTACAGCCTTTTCCTGATTGGCTGCTAATTTTGTTCTTCTCTTGACTGCAGTTTTTCATTTTGTTTTGGTTTTTTATCTGTGGCATCTTCTTAGCTCAGCGAAAGAAATAAATAAGAAGGGAGCATGCAACCCTGTTGTTGCTAGAATCCTAAAATAGTAGGACTGGGGGGAAAAAACAGTATGCTTTCCCCTCCCAGCATTCTTATCTAAGTGAAAACAAACTGTGAATGCAGATTTAAAGGGGAATAGAAATGACTTTTATAAGAGAAAACTGGAAGAGCATCCAGGAAAGGACAGAGACCATTCCATCTCTTTGCTTTAGTGACATTAGGAGTTCATGTGTTGATGGAATGTATATGAAGCTCACATCTTTTAGCTGACAGGTGGAACTAATTTCCTTCCTAACCATCTGCACACTCTATAAAGATAGAACAGCATCACGTTTCAATGCACTGGATGTCTTGATCATGAAATTACCTCTAATTTAGAGATGTTACTGGCTCCCATTCCCAGATTCCCCCACCTATTGTAATGCTTGCTATGATTAGGTTAGCTTATTATGTTATATTATGTTATATGATATTGTTGCTCCTGGGTTCACAGGAAATTCTTTTTTATCCTCCCCCCTCCGCCCATTTCATACTAGGTTCTTCCAAGATTATTTTAAGGAAGCTTGTTCAAATCCTAGACTGTTCAAATGGAAGAATTTTAGGTGTCTGGCATAGCTCAGCAGATTACAGCCAAGGAGCACAGGCCCAGAGGGGCACTGAGTGACAGAGGTCAGCCGGGGAGTTAGCGGCAGAGCTTAAGTGTCATCTTCAGTGTTCTTTCTACCACTGACACTATCTCTTTTTTGGCAGGTGATTAGCCTGGGGTGAATTCTGACATGGTTCTGAAAAGCATGCTGTCTTTCCTCTTCTAGCTACAAATTCCTCTTTTCCAGTTCCTTCCTCTTTTGTCTTTTCTCCTTAAATTTTGAATCTCATCCAGCAGCCACAACAGGTGTTGGGCCTGCCTCTCAACAAATCCTACAGCTTGGCTGGCAGGGTCCCAGGGGTGGAGCGTGTCCTTGCACCACCCACTTGGCTGCCAGATCAGTTTCAAGGTCTCTCTGGTAGCTTCCAGGGCCAGTTTTTGTTAGAACTTATTAGAAGCTCCTCCCTCCGTGGAGCATCCAGTGATTGACATGTAAACTCTTCAAAAGTCTGCTCTGAGCGCCTCATGTGAGGAATATTTTATTGCAAACTGAAGCTCCCTGAGAATTGTTCTCTCTGTACTCAGCTTGACACAGTGTTAATCTACAATGGAGGCTGCTGTTGACAATCATGGTAAGAAAAACTCACCTGTTTACCTGAAACCTTCCCAGACTAGCCCTTTTTCGCTTCGATTGTTCCACTGGTGAGGGTGGGGCTGCTGCTGTGCCAAGTGCTACACTTTTTGTACACTCCACACAAAATTGTAATAAATGTACATACGGGGCTCCATTTGAGCTTAAATTATGTCCACTTTTGGAATTCACACAGGCGTGGGTATTCGTGATGTGGCAGCCACCGTGAGTGAGCTGCTCAGGTCTCCCACAGGGAGCCTGCAGGGAGGAGAGCAGTTAGTGGCCGGCCTCAGGCAGCAGCACCTTTGGGCTCTCCTGTAGTGTTTACATGCCGGTCGTGCTCACCCTGGCCTTCTCCCTGCCACTGACCAAGCTCTGCAGACATGTGAAAGCCAGGCCATTCCTGCCCAACATGGGGCTCCTGTAATGGGCAGTCTCTGCTCTGGGGCTCCTCATCAGCCTGGCTGGGGCTTTCTCAGAGCTGCATTGAAACCTGAGGCTCCTCCTGCCCGGTCCTTCTTCCTTCCCTCTTTTTTCACTGGTGTCAGATCTGCATCACCATCTGAGGCTCCCTCATCTACTCCTGCTCCCTCACAGGCATTCTCCCCCAGTACATTTCTGGCACTTCTCACTCCATTTTGGCATCTGCTTCCTGGGGGACCCATTTGGGCATATTCGACCTAGTAGGCCCAACTCACCCAAAGTCCATTTTTCGTGAGGGCTTTGGGTCTCTCCTGGGAGAGAACTCATCTTAAGGAAAGTGAGGAGATAGGCAACATGGGTTCAGCAATAGAATCTTCAAAATCAAGGAGGAATGAGCCAACATTTAACATTAGGTTTGTCATGCAGATTTGTTTCTTGGCCTTGCTGCAGCTCAGGCTTAGGAATTTGTAGAGGGAAAGTGGGGTTAGGAAGGAATCAGCAAAATATAGAAGAGCTGCTTTACTGAAAGTTCTATGAGTCAAAGGACATAAATATTACCCATTAGAAACCCATGTGACAAAGTATATCATGATGGAAAGAGTTTCCTCCCCTTCATGCATTCCATATAATAGATGCTATGTACTGGGAACTCCAGAAGTGTCCAAGTCACCTGGCATCTCAGTTCAGCATGTGAGAATCACTATCCAGGCCTCTCAGAAATTAGGAGGTGCATTTCTCAGGGAACTAGGGTCCTTGGTTAATAGGAAGAGGCAATAGGTTGCAAAACTGTATATAAATTTGAATCACAGACTATTATAGCTGAAAGAAACTATAGTTCCTTTCCATATAGATTCCGTATAGATTTCATCCATCCATATAGACTAGATGATCTATAGTAATCATCCAACCTGCTGATTTTCAAACTACGTTCCACAGAGATTCTCAAAGTCCTGGGGGGAGAGTGCTACAGATGAAACAATGGTAGTTTGACAAAGGGAGAAATTAATTTAATTTGATGCCAGAAGGTATTCGATAAAAGTAAAGTGATGAGCAGATGAATTGATCAATTTAGGTCAAACAGCTAATAAATGAAGGCTCCAGGATGAGAATCCTGATTTCCTAGCTTCTTATGTGACTTTATAGGGGACTTTAGCTATTACTTTTGCATTGTGGTGTCTGTGAGCGAATTACCCAGAATGAAAAGAATTTTGGGATCCTAGTGTATGTTTTGTCTCTGTGTTCTACTCTAGACAAGTGTGCTTTTCCTGAAGTCTGGTTTTCATTATCTTTATATCCTCAGGCTCACAAGTCAGCTGGGACAGGGATGCTGACAGAAAGGACTAGTGGGAAGAATATATTTGCTTCTAATTTAGTATAAAAACAACCACACCCCACAGATCAAAACCCATGGAAACTTCCATCACCCTGGGGCAGTGTTTAGAGTGGCATTTCTGACAGAGTTCTGAGAGATACTTAATATGCTCCTGAAAAAGGGTTCCACGTCAAATACTTTTGTGCAATGTTCCATATTATATCCCTGTCTTGGAGATACCTGTTGCACATAAAAGTGTCCTGGAGAGTTCTGCAAAAGATGTCTGTTTAACCTTAATCCAGTGTTTTATAAACTTGCTTGTTCATGGAAACTTTTATACATGGAATATCTATTATCATATAGAACCCGCTTTGGAAATGCTGGGTAAAGACCACTTGCTGGGAACAAAGGAGGTCTGGTTGTGGTCTTGGCTCTTGTACTAAGTTGCGTTTTCCCCCCTGCCCCAAGACGGAGTCTCGCTCTATTGCCCAGGCTGGAGTGCAGTGGGGTGAACTCGGCTCACTGCAACTTCCACCTCCCGGGTTCAAGTGATTCTCACTGCAACCTCCGCCTCCTGGGTTCAAGTGATTCTCCTGTCTTAGCCTCCCAAGTAGCTGGGATGACAGGCACGTGCCACCACACCTGGCTAATTTTTAAATTTTTAATAGAGATGGTGTTTCACCAGGTTGGCCAGGCTGGTCTTGAACTCCTGACCTCATGATCCACCCACCTTGGCCTCCCAAAGTGCTGGGATTACAGGTGTGAGCCACCGCGCCCAGCCCTAATTTGCATTTTTAAGCTTTTCTTTGAACTCCAGTTTCCTCATCTGCAAAAGGAGACGGTTATAATCAGTGATCTAGAGAGAAAAGGACTACAATTTATTGCAGACCCACTCTGTGCCAGGCTGTGGATGTGCCACCATGGCCTATGCTCACAAGGGCCCCCACACTTGGTTTAATACTCTGCTGTCACCATCTTTAAATTCTTGGTAATTTTTGAACAAAGTGCCAGCATTTTCATTTTGTGCTGGGACTTGCATTTTTGCACTGGTTCCATGTGACATTATCTCTACTCTTCATATTAGTCTAGTGAGAATGTGTATATATTTGTGATATACAGATATGGAAGCTGATAATTAGGTTAAATAAATTGCTCAAGATCACATACAGAATGAATAGCAGAGCCAAGATTCCAATCTAGTCCACCTGGTTCTAAAGCTTTGCTCTTCTCACTAGACCAGCTGCCAGTGCAAACATTCTGTGATTCTAAGATTCTTTTGTTCTTTAAACTCCAACTAGATCTGTCTCATTGTTTAAGGAACAGAATAATTTAATTCTATTTACTGTCTGAATGCATATCTGGCTAAACAGATTAGTAAATGATGGATTAGATATCAGTGAATGAATGGCTAGACAACAGGGAATGAATGGCTGTAGAAGTTAGACATGGAATCCGACAAACTTTGTTTGCCATTTACTAACCATGTGACCTTGGGCAACCCACTTGACTTCTCTAAGTCTCAGTCTACCTCATAGGTATATTGTGAGGATTAAATGAAAGAATGCACTGCCTAACACATGGCAACCCCTCAATAGAGTATTACTATTCTTTTATTAACCGGGCCAGGCTAGGTTTGCTATTGCGATATCAGAACTCCCAATATTGTAATCCATTTAATTTGCTCAATAGCAAGTAGAAAAACATTAGATTTCTTTACTCCTTTCTGAATCAAATCAAATTTTTATCTAATTCAAATCCAATTAAATTTAGCTTCACCCCCACCTGCCAGTCTCTGTCTAATTTCAGAGACTTTGTGGGGATGCAAAAACCCCAGGGCTTACCCAATCCAGAAAACCTAGGGGACAATCTCAGTCCATTGCAGTTGTGTTGAGGATGCTCATTGTCCAAGTAGGTGTGGAGCAGCCAGAGGTATCTGGCCCACTTGCATAAGACATTTACTCCTTCCATTGTAAACCTAGCCACCCAGAACTCCTTGTATGGTCCCAAAGCTATGGTTTGGTAATTATCCCCCAGGTGTCTTTGTAGTCATCACTGCCAGAGATACTAGGAGGGCAATGGGAGAGAGTTCATGGGCTGATTTCCACCACCCCTCCATCCTCCTGGTCTTGTAGAATCCAGCTCTTGTCCCTTTAACCCTCAGAGTTTTCCCTCTCACAGACAATCTAACTCTGATCCTTGAGGAATTTATACTTTGGAAACAGAGACCTCCCAATATTTTCCTCCTGAGGTAAGGGAAATCCCCCAACCTGCAAAGGACTGTCCTTCCAAATAGGGTGCAGAAGAAAATTTCCTTTGAGTCTTTAAATAAATCCATGGTAGAAATAATTCATTAATTCACTCAATTACACAATGTTCTCAAAATTTTTCATCTTCTGAGAAGGTTCTGATATCCCCTTTCTCCCTTGGCTACTATATTTTGCATCTAAGTCTATGTGTTTTATCTTTATTACAAATTGGTGGGTGGGGGGATGGGGGGTTAGAGAAAGTGGCAGGACTAGACAATATGTTGCTGATTCTCTCCATTCCTAGGTGAGGATGGTCACAACCAACTATTTGGATTTCACATTTCACATCTTCAGAGTCCCTTGGAACAATGAGAACAGTGGGTAGAAAAAACAGGCATTGGAAGCCTTTATTTATGGGAATAGGCTTATATGTAATGGCATGGGGGCTTGGCGCTAGGGTATCAGAACAGGCCAGGACACTGGTGTCTCCAGAATAGGTAAAAGAGAAGGAAGCATGGCCAACAATGTTCTCAGCTGCGTGGACAATTATGCTGGATGTCTGCCAGATGAAGGGTAAAATTCTGTGCTCTAAAAAGTAGCAGCAGAGCTGTAAACCTGTAGTGCTGGGCCCTCTAGTGGCTAGTTCTTTTTCAATGACTAGAGCTGGCTGTTTCCTACACTGCTGTCTCTCACTGCCTTGTCTTTTTAGTTTGCTAGAACCACTAACTACCTCATCTACATTCTATCATCCCATTGCTCTATTATTACTGGTACTGACTTTGGAATGAACTCCATGTTAGGGCACAGTTCTTGAGGAAGTATTGATTCTCTTGGAAACAGACTGAGATGGAGAATTGCATGCAGAAGGTTGTTGGGGGAAGTATTCTTGGATAATAGGAAGTGAGAAAGCAGGGGTGGGCAGAGGAAGAAGCTAACTCACAAGGTGGTTGCCACTGAAGCCTCGGCTGATCTTCTGGGGAATTCCGGAGCTAAGATGGCCCCTCAGAGTTGCCCCAAATCGGTGATGGAATCAGACCTTTGGATCCCTGTATCAGCCCCTCATTGGTTGTGAGCCGCCCCAAGAAGGAGCTGTAACCTTGGTGAGTCAGCTCCCTGTGTCCCAGGGCAACGTGCAATGAGGAATTCAGTTGTTCATAAAATATTAATTTTTCTTTCCTGTTCATGAATTTCTGCGTTTCTTGTTCCCAGGAGCTCATTGTCCCTCAGAGTTCAACCACTGCCACAGATCGTTCTCTCATTTCACCCAGGGAAATCATGTTCTTGGTTTCTTAGCAGCACCTGAAACAAGATGCCTTTTCTATACAAGGTTGGCTGTGGTTGGCTGAAAGCCTTGCTTTGTCTATTTCTCCTATGCCTAAACCGAAATCTTGGATATTATTCCAATGACAGGAGAGACCAGACTCACCTGTGCCAGAAAAAAAAAAAAAAAAAGAGCAAAAGTCACACTCCCAGGATAGGCTAAGTTATACTCAAAAGGCTCCCGTCTTCACCCTCTCCCTCCAAAACATGATCTAATCAGAGTAACAGCACTTCTTCCTTCCCAGCAGGGTTATAAAGGTTTTTATCTTAACTAATCCTGCGGGGAAGAGTTAGGAGGGTGTGGTGAAGACAGGAGCCTGTTGGGGAGAGTGAGGAGGGTGGGGTGAAGATTTCTGGGGCTGTCCACCAAAATTAATTCTCTCCTTATTCCACAGTGATAGATGTTTAGCTGGAACTTGACTACTTAGATAGGTACCTCATCTGCCAGCTCCCCTTGCAGCCAGTTTGTGGCCATGTTGTTTAAGACCTCGTCAATGGAGCTAAGCAGAAGAGATGGACGCAGCTTTTGCCTTGCTTTCTTGAGAGTAAATCCCTGGCCCTGGAATTCTATTTTGTCTTTTTCCTCACTAACCAGAAAATGCTTTGACAATGAGTGACCTTGGAAGCTACATGTTGAAAATGGCAGTTGCTATCCTCAGTCTCTGAATATTTGAGTAGGGCAAAGCCATCCACCTACTTTGAACACTGAGCTTGGCTCATACTATACTGGACCTTCGTTTTTTATTTTATTTTATTTTATTTATTTATTTATTTACTTACTTTTTGAGAGCTGGAGTGCAGGGGCGTTATTACAGTTCACTGCAGCCACTTGACTTTCCAGGCTCAGGTGACCCACCCGCCTCAGCCTCCCAGAGTACTGGGATTACAGGAGTGAGCTACTGTGCCTGGCCCTACATTGGACTTTCTAACCAAATCCTACCAGTTCTTCATATTCCACTACAAATTCTACTTCTTCCCGGAAACATGCATGAACTTCCCTCTCCCGCTCCACCCACCCTTTTGTTTGTTGTTGTTTTTTGGTTTTTGTTTTTTGAGACAGAGTCTTGCTCTGTCACCCAGGCTAGAATACAGTGGCGCCATCTCAGCTCACTGCAACCTCTGCCTTCTGGGTTCAACCGATTCTCCTGCCTCAGCCTCCTGAGTTGCTGGGATTACAGGTACACATCACCACACCCAGCTAATTTTTG
>NW_012115211.1:2048845-2052473 GCF_000951035.1 Colobus angolensis palliatus | reverse complement strand
TTTTTTAGTAGAGAGGAGATTTCACCTGGCTGGCCTTGAAATTCTGACCTCAAGTGATCTGCCTGTCTTGGCCTCTCAAAGTGTTGGGATTACAGGAGTGGGCCACTGTGCCCGATGTCCTCTCCTCCTCTTGACCACCACATTAGTATCTGTCCCCCACACTTTTTGATGCTTAGTGATACTGTTTCCTACTTAGTTCTATTTGGTATTGTCCTATTTTTGTTCATTATTTGGTGTGTGCTTCTTGTCTCTTAAACTAGAAGGAGCTCCCAAGATGTGACACTCTGCTTCTACTTTCGTTTCCCCAATAGCACAGCTATCATGGATGCTGATGGGGCCCCAGAGTCCCCTTCGCCAGGCTGCCGTCATCAGCCTAGAGCTGTCCCCATCCCCAGAGATTTGGCCTGAGTCAAATATGAGCACGCCCTGGAAGAGTAAGTACCCCTGTAGCAACTAGCAGCCAATGACTGATATAGGGTAGCAAAATAAGGTCACAAAAGGTGGGGCCAATTCTGTGATGAAAAAAGAGCTTCAGAACCTTCCCAAGGAAGGAACCTTCCCAACCAAGAGCACTCCTTTGCTTACCTTTCTTTCACTGCTCTATTCTGCAGTAGCTCACAGCTGCTCCCTTCCCCACAGCTGATGGGAACCTCCTCAAAACCTTCTTGTCCCCCTTCCCTGCCAGGGTGGCCCACAACCAATGACTGACTGCTTTGGGGATACAAAAGGCCAGCTGCCTTGTCTCAAGGGAATGTAATTCTGCTGTGGGACTTATGCTCCCATTTATAACAGTTCCCTGTGGATCAGGCTAAGGCTAGATGTGACCGAGACACACTTTGTATGGTACTTTCCCTTTCCTGTCTACTCCACTCTCTCCCTTGCAGGTTTTTCCTGGAAAACACTTCCCATCAATGTCTGTCGGATGGCCAGGTGCGGTGGCTCACGTCCGTAATCTCAGCCCTTTGGGAGGCTGAGGCGGGAGGATTGCTTGAGCTCAGGAGTTTGAGACCAACCTGGGCAAATAGTGAGACCTCATCTCTACTAAAATAAAATATTAGCTGGATGGGCTGGAACATGCCTGTAGTCCTAGCTACTTGGGAGACTGATGTGGGAGGATCGCTTGAGCCTAGGAAATCGAAGCTACAGTGAACCCTGATTAGGCCACTGCACTCCAGCCTGAGCCACAGAGTGAGACCCTGTCTCAAAAAAAAAAAAAAAAAAAGACTGTCTCAAGATCTGTTTCCAGGAAACCCAACTTCAGACCACTGGTGTCAGTACTCTGCCACCCTTTTCCCAAATCACTTTCTCATTCATTTCTGGGGACTGTTCAGATCCATGCTCCAGGCTGTGTATACCATGGGACCTAAATTGGGCTGAAAGTACATGAAGGTGCTAGGTCAAAAACAACTGGGATCTATGGAAGTACTTGTAAGGAATACCTACTTACTGCATAGGGTTGTTATGAGGGTTTTAAAAGCTAAATGAGTTCAAGTGTGTAAAACGCTTAGACCAATGCTTTGCATGGAGTAAATGCTCTTAAGTATTAGTGCAAGGACTTCTGGGATGTTTTTGTTTACTTATGTATTCCAAGTGTGCCTAAGTGAATGCTTGGCACATAGTAGGCACTCAATAATACCTGTTGAATCGATGATTGGTTTTGCTTTGAGGGCTTAAGGCGATGTGTCAGGATTTGGCCAGCAGAGGGCAGAACCTGTGAGGCCAAAGCTCCTACAGGCTTTGACTTACAAGTGGTTGCAGGACAGGCTCCCAGACAACAGGATTGGAGGGAGGGCTGCGTGGAGTGACTATACCATAGGGGAGATATATATATATATATATTTTTTTTTTTTTTGAGATGGAGTTTCACTCTTGTTGCCCAGGCTGGAGTGCAATGGCATGATCTTGGCTCACTGCAACCTCTGCCTCCTGTGTTCAAGAGATTCTCTTGCCTTAGCCTCCCAAGTAGCTGGGATTACAGGTGTGCACCACCAAATCTGGCTAATTTTGTATTTTTTTTGAAGAGATGGGGTTTCACCATGTTGATCAGGCTGGATCGATCTCCTGACCTCAAGTGATTCACCCGCCTCGCCTCCCAAACTGTTGGGATTACAGGCTTGAGCCACTGTGCCCGGCCACCATAGGATATTAGAATGTTGAAATTTTACTCCCTTCAAATCCTAGAATTTTATTTAGTCCAACCTGGGTGTGTTTAAGGAAACATACTGAGCTCTTAGTTTGTGAATTCAGGCAGATCCATTGTTCCAGGCCCCGAGATCCCTGGAGTTGCCCTGGTGTCTGTAGCTCCTTCTTTAAACTTGTGAACTACCCCATACACTTCAGAAATTCCCTTCTATACTTATGCTAATATACATCAGGTGCCTGTAACTTGCAACCAAAATAATTTGTGTTTTATGATTAAGCCCATGGAGTGTGAGGACTGTGTGAAGGGGAGCCTTCTCCACTGGGGACACTGAAGTCATAGAGTAGCCCCAGGAGGCCTGCTTCCTGCTGTCTCCCCAGCCTACCTGCCCTCATCAGGAAGGAGCTCCCTGACATCTGCCTCCAGGCTTCCCTGATCTTGTTCCCTTCATTCACTCTGCCCATTTAGTTCTGTCCTAGCTTTCAAAGCCCAGTTCATGTTCTACCTCTCTCTGACTCCTCCTAGTCAATTTCATTTCTCAAAATCCTTATGGCATTCATCACCTGACCATTCATTCTTACACCCACTTGAGTTCCATATTGTATTTGGAAGTTTGGGCTGGGTGGTGTCTAAAGTCCTATCAGCTGTAAATTTCTGAATCTGTTGTCTTCCCATATGTCACATCTCCTTGAGGAAGTCTCCATCTTCTCCCTCAAGAAGAGATGAGGAAGGGTTTGAGCAACAGGGCTCAGCATAGGTTTGCAGAGTATCAACATAACTGTACATGGCAGCAAATGTGGTCCATGATCTCCATTCAAGAACCCAAAGGCTTTTATTTTTATTTTTTCAAAATGGAAGTATTTTTTTCCTTTTATTATATAAGTAACATACTTATGGTCAAGTCAGTCAAATATTACATAAATTTATAATGTGGAAAGGGAAAATCACCCATAATTCAATTCCTCAGAGATAACTACTATCAAAATATTATTTCAGAGTTCTGCTATACACAAATATGCTTGTTTCAGTGGGTACTTCTGGGGACCACATGGAGATCCCTTAAGTTGAAACTGGACAAACAGAACAGTGGATGGTTCTAGCTGAGATTTGGGATAGTTTCTGAATTCAGAAGTATTCACCAGCCACATCGCATGTATTAGCTGGAACCATATATGAAACTACAATACTCAGCTGTTTCTAACCTACAATAACACAGTGATTACATATGGCTCAACCTAATGTATATGAAGCCTAGAATGTCAGAACTGATAGAGCCTTAGAGACTTTCAAGTCTATTTCATTATGTTGAAGAAGAAAACGGGTAAGAGATAGAAGTGTCCAGCCTAAGATCATATACCACCTTAAGTGGTAGAATCAGGGCTGCTTCTCTTCCTACTGGACCATGTACCTACGTCTCATACTCTGCTTCTTTTAATATAATAATCTTTTAGGTGTGCTATCAGTCTTGTCTTGTCTTTTCTTTTCTTT
>NW_012115211.1:2016422-2048472 GCF_000951035.1 Colobus angolensis palliatus | reverse complement strand
AATTAGCTGGGTGTGGTGATAGGAACCTGTAATCCCAGCTACTCAGGTGACTGAGGCAGGATAATTGCTTGAACCTGGGAGGTGGGGGTTGCAGTAAGCCAAGACTGGGTCGCTGCACTGCAGCCTGGGTGACATAGGGAGACTGTCTCAAAAAAAAAAAAAAAGAAGAAGAAAAATTTTCTCACAGAACTCAAAACTGAAGAGGCTGCTTTGGAGGTAGTTTAGTCCTGTTGGCTGGCAGTGTGGCTGGGAAGTACCTTGTGACTTGGTTCAAGAAGCATATAAACCATAGAGCTAACAAAGCCTAACATTCAGGGTCCTGACTCACATGAGCTCCTTCTTAAGGTCCTAGTAGCGGCCCTAGCAACATATTAATGTGGCAGTATATTTTCATAATGTTTGCAAAAGTAAGATATTTTAGAATTCTTTTTCTTAAAGAGAGTCCCCAGAATTGTATGACCTTCAGGCCTGGATCCACTCCTGTGTGGCACAGAGTTTTGAAAAGCACTAGGCAAGGAGACCAGAGTTCCTGGGTTCCAATCATGGCACTACTCAGGCCCAAATGGGCGGCACAGCACTTGCCCTGCTTTCTTTATGGGAGTGCGAGTGGGAGTGGGGGCGGGGTGGTGGTGGTAAATCATATCTGTGATATGGGATAATCATCACTGCTTCTCATGGCTTTTGACGATAACACATAAAAAATGTGTCCCCAGAGCATCTTCCTGTCTCATTTCCCTCTGCTACAACTTCTTCTCTTTTCTCCAACCTTCAGGCCCCCAGTACTCCAGCCACTGAACCAGTTATTGGTCATTATCTGTTGCTACTTTTATATGTTTGTTCATGGACTCCCACTGTTTATAAAGTCTATCTTTTCCTGGGAAAAAATCCTTGTGCACAAGGCTTCGGTCTACCAGCCCCTCTTCTCCCACCCCAGTGACGACCTCCCTTAGCCCTGTTTCTTGTTGGTCTTACAGATAGGGACACTGAGACCTGATGCAGTCCACAGCAGAGTTCTGGAGGCCCAGACGCAATCCCCAGGTGTTTTGGTCTTCCACCATCCCAGCCCTCTCGTGTTAGATCATAGACACACGGTTCTTGATATACACATGATAGGGGTCACTACGCTTGTCCACTTTGCGGGAGCGGGTGTATCCCAGGATGAGGCTGCCCACAGTGACAGCAAATAGAAACATGACAAAGAGAATGTACATGTAGGAGTTGTCATCACGGCCAGGTAGGCTGGCCCGTCGCTCTTCAGTCTGGTTGTCTGGCCCCAGCCCCGGCCCTGGCCGGCAGAGCAAATTGCTGTGAAGAGTGGCATTTAAAGCCTTCAGCACGGCATGTAGGCTCTCATACCAAGTCTCAGTTCCATTGGTAGTCTCCATAGCAACAGGGATTGAGGTGGGGGAAGACTCGGTAGAAGCTCTGGCGGCAAGAGAAAAGAGAGAGGGGATGGCTCTGTCACCTGCAGCTCAAATGACCTCCTCCGTTCGGATCCCAGTAAAATCCTAGCATCATGGCTGATAAATGAGCTCCTCCGTTCGGATCCCAGTAAAATCCTAGCATCATGGCTGATAAATGAGCTCCTCCGTTCGGATCCCAGTGAAATCCTAGCATCATGGCTGACGTGGTTTGGCTGTGTCCTCACCCAAATCTCATCTGGAATCATAGCTCCTATAATCCCCATGTGTCATGGGAGGGACCCAGTAGGAAGTAACTGAATCATGGGGGTGGGTTTTTCCCATGTTGTTCTCATGACAGTAAATAAGTCTCATGAGATCTGATGGTTTTATAAAGGGCAGTTCCCCTGCACCTGCTCTCTTGCCTGCCACTACGTAAGATGTGCCTTTGCTCCTCCTTTGCCTTCTGCCGTGATTGTGAGGCCTCCCCAGCCATGTGGAACTGTGAGTCCATTAAACCTCTTTTTCTTTGTAAACTGCCCAGGCTCAGGTATTCCTTCATGGCAGTATGAAAATGGACTAATACAATAGCTTATTCTGGTTACTTGATTACATGTTTGTCTTTTCCACTAGACCACATACTAAATAATAAAGGCAGGGCCTATATTTGTTTTACTCACTGCTATATGCGATCACTTATGACAGCACTCAACAAGTACTCAATACATAATTGTAGAATAAAGCCTTCCCCGACCATCAGAACCCATATTAATCTCTCCTTTCTTTGGATTCTATAAATCACTGAATTTTAGGTTAGAAGGACCTTAAGGATTATTTAATGTAACTCTTGCCATTTTATACACAGGGAAACTGAGGCCTTGAGAGAATAAGTGGCTTGTCCATGATCACAGAATATTGGAGGTAGAGCCAAGACAGAAAGCCCTGCTCCATGTGGCTAGCTTAGAGCTGCTTCTACTTCCAAGCTAGCTCTCAGCAGGACTGTGTGGCACCATAAGAAGACATTCATCACAACTCTCCTTCAGCACAGTTCTCTTTATAGACTCCACAGACAGGTTGGGCACACTGGCTCACGCCTGTAATCCCAGCACTTTGGGAGGCTGAGGCGGGTGGATCACTTGAGGTCAGGAGTTGGAGACCAGCCTTACCAACATGGTGAAACCCGGTCTCTACTAAAAATACAAAAATTAGCTGGGCGTGGTGGTGAGCACTTGTAATCCCAGCTACTTGGAAGGCTGAGGCAGGAGAATCGCTTGGACCCAGAAGGTGGAGGTTGCAGTGAGCCAAGATAGAGCTGCTGTATTCCAGCTTGGGCCACAGAGTGTGACTTTGTCTCAAAAGAAAAAAAAAAAAAAAAAAAAAGACTCCATGGACACCTTTTTGGAAGATGCCTGAGGATGGTTTAAATTTCATCCTACCTGGAGGCCAGAAGCTGGATCATTTGACCTCTCAAGCATCCTGTGTCCCAAAGACTAGATATTCCTAGCTATTTGCAGAAATTCTGTTGGAAAGGAGGTGGTCAGGGAAATGGGAACAGGTTGGTAATCACTGCAGGCATTGGAGAAGAGAAGAACAGCTTGGGCCTGAGGGCGGGAGAGTGAAAGGAGTTCTCAGTCTGGCTTGGGGTTTACCTGCCCACAAAAAGAAGACACAAGCACGCTAACTATCTTGTCTCCTGAAATAAAGTCATTATGTACCTAGCATATAGTAAGTGATTATAAATGTTCCTTTTCCTTCTTCTCAGAGATCCTTAGTCTATAATATAGAAATAACTTTTTTTTTTTTTGAGACAGAGTCTCACTCATCGCCCAGGCTGGAGTGCAGTAGCGTGATCTCAGCTCACTGCAAGCTCCGCCTCCTAGGTTCACACCATTCTCCTGCCTCAGCCTCCCGAGTAGCTGGGGCTACAGGCACCCGCCACCATGCCTGGCTAATTTTTTTGTATTTTTAGTAGAGATGTGGTTTCACCGTGTTAGCCAGGATGGTCTTGATCTCCTGACCTCGTGATCTGCCCGCCTCAGCTTCTCAAAGTGCTGGGATTACAGGCGTGAGCCACTGCACCCAGTCAGAAAGAACATCTTAAAACAGACTTGCATCCTTGTCTCTGAAAAACCATATGTCATTCCCTGTAAACAAGGCCCCACACTCACTTCCTTTAGGGAAGCCTCCGTTCAGTGCTCCCCACCCCTCAGCCACACTACACCGCCTTTATCATCACAGCCTTCCCTTCCCCCCAGCACTTAACATATAAAGCAATATGTGGCTATCCTCTTGTTTTTGATAAGGATATCATCAGGCCACATGCGCCTGGTCAGCAGGGCTATGTCTCTTCCTCCAATCTGGAGGACTACCCTGAGACTGGGTGTTCTCCTTTCCCAGGGCACTACCCTGCGACTGGCTGGGTATTCCCTTTTCCTAGGGGACTGCCCTAAGACTGAATGGGTATTATCCTTCTCTCAATAGTTTCTAGTAAAGATGTCCACTTTAAGGAATTCTCTATGGGCCAAGCATTCAGTCCTCCATCATATGGGCAGAACTGTTAACAAACTAAAGTTAACTAATGTGACTATTAACCATAAGATCTCTTCCCTGGAAAAGATGATCATTCTGACCATGATAAATATTCATCAATGGCTCTATGAACGCAATTAGCCAGGACTGGGCAGCATTTTATGCAAGGCCTTTGGGGCCCTCTGACATCTAGTACTTGTGCTATCCTGTCCGGATGGAGGAGGGGAGAAGAACAAGAGCTCACTGAGTTAAGATCCAGGAAATATACGTTCTCATCTACTACCCCATGTGTCAGGCAAAAGATCTGTGGCTGCTTCTTTCCTCATGTCTGCCAATAGCAAGTAGGAGCAGCATGAGGAAATAAATAACTCAAAAAATCATCCAGATAGTTATCACCAATATGGGCCAGGCCCTGTGATGGGAGCTCGGGGTGGCTCAGATCCAGTGCCTTCACCCAGATCCAGGGGCTCTGATACAATGCAGGGGACAAGCCAGGAGCTACTAAGGCTGAAAGGAATAAGTAATGGATACTGATCAGGGCTCAGAGAGTGTCCACAGTGATGGAGGCATTTGAGTTGGACCTTGAAGGGTTTTTAAGAGGCAGAGAAGACAAAGGAAGGCAACATGAGCAAAGGCGCAACAAAGTGTGTACATGTTTAGAAGAATGGAAAGTAGCATAAAGAGGTTGAAGTGTAAGATGTGTAGAAGAATAGCGTAGGATGTGGGACAGGAGAGATAGGAGCCAGATCATGGGGAGCCTTGAGTGCCACACTGTAGAGTTGAAACTTTATTCTGTAGCTAGGGAAGATAAAATGGTCAGATCTGTGCCTGGAAAGGATACTCTGGCTGTCATGTGGACTGGAGGGAGCTGGAATTGAGGCAGTGAGCCCAGCTACAAGAGTCTTGAAATAGTTTAGTGCAAGATGCTGAGTCACGAGTTGGGGCAGAGAGGATAACAAAGTGGGGAAGTGGGGGTAGAGACAGATGTGAGACCTGGGGAGGAAATGGCTAAGTAAGGGTTGAAGGAGGAAGGGGCCTCAGGCAATTTCACAGGTAGACAACAAACAAACAGTGTAAGTGTCTGGAGGAGCCTACTCTGAAGGAAATAAGTTCCTTTCCCTGGTTGGGCTTCGGTTTCCTCATCTACCAAAAGAGATGACCATAGAGTTGTTGTATGGTAGGTATAGAGTTTCAGTTTTGCAAGATGAAAAGGTTCTGGAGATCTGCTGCACAACAAGGTGAATCTAGTTAACACTACTGAGTGTACACTCAAGAATGACTAAGATGGTACATTTTTATGTTTGTGTGTGTTTTAAGCACAATTTAAAAAAATAGGCCAGGTGCGGTGGCTCACTCCTTTAATCCCAGTACTTTGGGAGGCTGAGGCGGGTGGGTCACCTGAGGTCAGGAGTTCGAGACCAGCCTAGCCAACATGGAGAAACCCCATCTCTACTAAAAATACAAAAATTAGCCAGGCACACGCCTGTATTTCCAGCTGCTCAGGAGGCTGAGGCAGGAGAACCGCTTGAACTCGGGAGGCGGAGGTTGTAGTGAGCCGAGATCATGCCACTGCACTCCAGCCGGGGCAGCAGAGCAAGACCTCTGTCTCAAAAAAAGAAAAATGATCATCCTTGGCCTCCTCCTTCAAAGCTTGCTATGAGTATACACTTGTATTATACAGAAGAGGATTAAAAACTTTTTATTTTCAAGAAGCAAATATGTACACATAGGTTTAAAAAAAAGAATGGATGCAGCACATACTGTGAAGGTGAAAGCTCCTAGTCGTCCCAAGCTCCAATCTCAGGGCAGGGCAGTTACCATTCAGTTTTCTTAGGTATCATTGGAAAGGGGTTTTAACTGGCGGGGAGAAGGAGGGAAATATCAATCTGGAAGACTCACCAGCTGGCAAATCCTCTGGCTCTCAGTCAGTTTCAGGAGTCTCTTTGTGGACACACTAAGGCTCCTCCACCCCCAAGCCTCTTCAGGATGTCTCTGGACACGTCTGAGATCTCAGTATTGACTTCGGAGCTGGGAAAGCCCAGAGCTAGAAAGCAGGAGAGAAGGCAGAAAAGGAAGGAACCAGGGTGGATTGCCCAAGGCCAGGCCCCAAGGATTGTGCAATAGTCCTGCTGTGGGCTCTGACCCCCTCCCCTTCCTGTAGCAGCTGGGTCAAGCCAGCCTAGGGTTGCAGTTAAAGGAACTGTGCAGTGACCAAAGAGCCTCTGATTGCTGTCCCCCAACTCCAGACTTAGTGTCTTCATTGGGTGACTTCATAAGAAACCTGTTTAACATGTGGACTCCCACTCAGGGACCAGCTGATGGTGCAGCCTAAAACATTCCCTTTCCTAAGGGTTACCTTAGCAAGGGCCTTTTAGAATCCCAAGGGAATAGACATGAGTGGGAGAATGCCAGCTGGCAGCTGCGTTGATATTTTACATAGGAACAAATGATGTGTTACCACCCAATCTATTCAGATAGACAGGATATGAACACGGTCACAGAATGGACACTATCTGTAGCAGAGCTTTGTTGTGAAAATTAAAGAACATCATGTAGTGCTTGGCACTAGACACTGCACAGATGGCGGTGGTTGTATTTTGTAGAGCAGAGGCTGGAAGGGCCTTCAGAGCCCATCTAGGCTATATGCCCTTACTTTACAGTGAAGGAAATGGAAACCCAGGGGGTTGTCCCGGCTCAGCTACTCCTTGTGTGACTTTGGACATAAGACTTCCCTTTTCTGTGCCTCAGCTTCTGTCTGCATCTGTAAAATGAACGGGTCCCAGTTGGTTCTAACGTTCTGTGATGATTTGAATCATGAAACCAAGCTGTGAAACCACGGGAAGTTAGACAGGCTGATGGGAGAAGCATTTTGGGGGATTTCTAGAGCTTCTCAAATCCCAAGATAGAGAAGGCTGTGGACCTTTTCCTCACAAGTTAAGATGCTTCTGAGCCCTGGGACTGACTTACATCTAATATCTCAGCCGAGCCAAACTGAGGGATTTACTCATTTTTCCTCTTCACAGCTCACCTGCCAGGATGATCCAGCCTGAGGAGGAGATAGACTCTGCAGAAAGTGGGAGAAGGGGACAGTGTGGAGGTCAGCAGGGGCTTTGAGGCAGTGTTCCATGAGGGGAATAAAGATTCATGAGACCTTTCACACTTCAGGGCCTCTCTGGATAGACTAGGATGTTTGTGATTCTGACAGGAGGAGGAAAGAAGCCATAGTTCCACACCTCTAGGTGCTGGGTTTGTGTGGGAGGGAGGGCCTGGCCTCCTGTCTGAATTAGGAGAGGCAGAAAGCTGATGAAGGCACAGGTTGGTTCTCTATGGGGCTCTGGGACTGCCTCTGGGGCTCAAGATGGGGACTGGCAGTCAGGAACAGGGGAGTTTTGCCACTGTTTATGAGTTCCTTGGCTTCCCTGTCCAGGAGAGTCCCCGATTACCAAGATCCTTGGATGGGGAAGACAGAGCTCCTGCCCTGGAGAGGTCTTGCCTTGAAATAGAAGATAGGCCAGTGAGGAAAGAAGGTGAGCAGATGGCCAAGCTGACAGGGACTTTAAGGATCTTCTAGAATCTAGATTCCAGGCCAACCCTCCATTTCGTAGTTGAGGGAACTGAGGCTCAGAAGGGAGAAGTGACTAGTCCAAAATGACATGGCCCATAAATGGCAGCACTCAGACAAGAACCCAGGTGTTTGGGGGTACTGTTCAGGTGCTCTTTCCACTACAAATGGCAGTGTTTCCTCACATCTAAGCTTCACATCACACCAGACACAGCCTCCTAGTGTCATGGGGCATCATCTCCTCTAACTTTGTTACTATGGCCTTTTCGTGCAGCACAGATTCTCACCAGTCTTAGTCAAGGACCCAGTGAGATGGAGCTTGGTAAGCTTCAGAGGAGGAGGTAGCCTTCCTTTATGCTCTCATCTCCCATGCACTCCGCCGCTCCAGACCTACTCCTGATTCCCTAGATGAGCCAGGTTCACTCTCTGTTCCTGCTATTTCCCACACATTAGCAGGTTCTCACAAAATGCACTTGCCTTGCACTTGTCCAACCCCTACTTGGGGAATAAAGCTGTGATCTGAGGGATGAACTGGGGATCTTAGTGGGGTTTTCGTTCAGGTTGCTCTGGGGAAAAGTGAAACTCTACCCTTGGGTCTTTCTTTCCCATTGCTCCATTTCAGCTCCTCTTTCCGAATGAGCGTCTTCAGTGTCTGGAAATGAAGTACAGAGAGGCAGGTAGAAAAAGTCACATAAAGCAGGTAGGTGATCCAAAGACAGCTCCTGGGGTGTACAGTTTTGCCACTGTCCCCTCAGTGGTCTTACCATTCCTGTGGGCTGGAGAGCTGGTGGAGTGGGAGAGGAGTTGAAGTACTCCTTGCCCCTAGCATCCAGTTGGAAGGACAAAGGAATAGAATCTGAGCTGGAAGAGATCTTCATGATCATGTTGTTGGTGCAACCCCCTCATTCAACCAGTGGGAAAATAGACCCTCCTCCCCAAGGCAGTCACCTGCTTAAAGTCTCACAGCCCAGTAGTGGCAGAGTTGGAGCCAGAAACCAAGTATCTTGACTTCCCCTCCACAGACCTTTCCACTATAAGTTCCCTTCTGCCAGTAGGGCAGACTCTAAACTCTTCTGATTACCACTGAAGCGCCTTGAAATGTGACTCTGACACTGGCCTCATCTCCCCACAGCTCTTCTCAGTGACCTGCACCCATGACACTGAACTACAGGCCACTCTCCAAATACTCCTTGCATTTGCACATCTCTTGCCTTTGTTCATGCTGTTTTCTTAAACAAGAATGCCCTTCTTCTTTTTATCTGCCCAGCAAACTCCTACTCATCCTTCAAGACCCAGCTCCAATTCATCTCTGTAGACCTTCTCCTGGGACACCTCCTTCCTCACTCCCTAGCCAGTTAGTCTCTCCCTCTTGTTTTTTTTCCCAAAAGTGCTTTGCACAAAGCCTTATTAGAGCACTATGCTGTATTGAAATTGTGTGTGTGTGTGTGTGTGTGTGTGTGTGTGTGTGTGTGTAACTGTGCTTTGAGGTAAGAGGGCAGGGTCCTGTGCCTCATACATTTCTTTATTTCCCAACTCTGACACCTAGCAGGCATTCAAGAATAAATGAATCAATGCCTCTTCTCTAAGAACATTCCTCTGCTCTGGCACACACATATACATTCATGAAAACAGCTTACAATATTTAAAAAGCAACCTCCAGGGAAGGGCAAAACAGATTTCATTTGGTCTGGGGAAGGGATGGCTCAAAGAAAAGAAGTCATCTCAGTCAGGTGGGGTGAGTCACAGGAGGAGGAATTCTAAGCTTTCTTTGGAAGCCCAGATGCTCCCTGCACCTGGACCCCATTCAATCCAAAGGGCAAACATTCTTGGCCTCAAAACACCAGCAAGGCTTTGCAACCCTCTTCCCTGTGTACCTACCCAGGGTGTGGCTACATACACCCACCCACTGTACACACACACACAGTCCAACTCCCTGGTCCTTCGGCCTGTGATCTTGCCGTTCAAGTGTTCCTTTCATGATTCTAATCTTGGCTGTATGCTTGGCTCTGTGTCCTTGAGCACTGCATTTACTTCCTCTGAACCTCATCTATAAGATGGGGATAATGATCCCTGCCCTGCCTAACTCACATGAGAACTGGAGGAGACAAGAGATGGGAAAGTTTTAGAAATTGCAAACATACAAGAAAATTATCAGGCAGCCTGGTCACACTGTTTCCTTTTCTGTCTCTATATCTTTCCTTTCCCCCCATATTATCAAGAACAGCCATCTCTATGTCTCCTTTCCCACCCCAGCTCTCCTAGCCTCAGAAGCAACCAGGAGGTTCTTATTATTCTTCTTGATTCCCAGGAAGCTCACCTTCTCCAGAAGCCTTCCTTATTTCCCACCCTCTCTGATCATCCCTGCAGTCCTTTATCATTGAGGGGTACCATTCTGCAGTCCTGTAGCTGGTGGAGAACACATCAGAGGGGGAATCAGGAGACCTGGGTTCCTGCCCCTACTATGCCAACACACCTAATCATGCATTTTGGTTGAGTATCACTCTAGGCCTCATTTTTCTCATCAATAAGATGGAGTTTCTTGTCTTTCTTCCCTCTCAGAAGGTATTTTGACCACTGGCACATTAAATTTATGGATGTGCTTTGAGAGGTATGGAGTAAGTGAGGGATGGAGCAGATGATGGTTATCATCTCAAGGAGTCAAGAAAATCTGAAAGCAGTTTCCAGGCCCCCAGCATGGGTCCCCTCCATCAGGAACAAAGTGGACCCCCTCCATCAGGAACAGACAAAGTGGACGGATGCAAGGAAATAAGGAGGCGCTCACACGTTTACAATATGCCTTTGTAGGTGAAGTGGAGAGAGCCCTGGGCTAGGACTGAGGAAACTTCGGTTCTAATTCTGTTTGGTCTCTGTTGTAACCTTAGGTAAATCATCTCCCCTAGGGTATCAGTTTCCTTATATGCAAATTAGTGGGGAGTCAGGAGAGGATTTTAGGAGGGGATACTTCGGTGGGCTTTCATGCAAGGACTAAACTCACTTATTTTCGAGATAAGAGACTCCCAGGTCCAATCCCCCTTTCTCCTTCTGTCCCATGGGGTATGCAGGCAACAGGAGCGGGAGGCCCATTTTGCAAATGGTGACCCAAGAAAAGCGAGCGCAAGGCGCAGAGCTGAGGGGTGACTGCCCGGGTTTACACAGCCTGTAAACTAGAACTCAAGTCTCCCGACTCCCAGCCTCGACCTATGTTACTGGCAGCAGAAGATGATTTGGGGAGTCCCCAGCTTTCCCGGGACTAGGTGAGACAGGGTGAGGGACACAGTGTGGTAGAGGGAATGGGCAAGTCAGCTCCGCAGAGCCAGTGGCCTCGGCCAAATAAGACTGTGCTGGGTCCTGAAGTGTCGTTTCTGCGCGTGCACTGGCTGCCAGCCGCAGGTGTTCGCTTGCACTCCTGTGGGTGTGGAGGAACTTTTCTTGCCGCCGTCTTGAGGGCTGGGAGTAACGGCGCAAGTCCCCACTGTTTCCAGACGGGGCGCGCAGAGCCCAGCTCCCTACTCCCACATGCTGCTCCGCGATCACTGGGCTCGGGAGGATCGCGGAGGACCCTGGAGGACTTGCTCGGTATTTGCAGCGCCCACCCCTGCCCCACTCCCTGTCGGTTGCACAGTCTCACGGAGAGCGCGCCGTGACCCTTGGAAGGGAGGCGGGAAGACCCCTCACTTGCACCCCAGGCTGTAGCTCAGCCTTCCCAGCTCAGTGGGTACCTTACCTGCCTCTCAGCAAGGCTCTGGGGCGCCCGTTTGCTCGCTGGCCTCTGACCGAGGGTGACCCAGGCACTGCGACCCTGTGCATTCCACCGGCCCCGTTCCACTCCGCGGGTGCCCGGCACCGCCCAGCGCGTTCTCTGGCTCTGGGCTCCCACCCGCGCCCGGCTCCCTTTTCCCTCCCCCAGGCGTCCCCTCCCCCGGCCCCGCCCGGGCCCCAGCACACCCACTTCTCCCGGGGCTGGCCTTGAGTGCCTCCGCCCAGCTCCTTGGCCTCCGCCGGCTGTGGGCTACGACCCTTCCGTCCCCTGCAGCGCCTGCTTCCCGGACCAGAGACCGAAAGCCTCTCGCTCCGCTGGGCCTCAGCAAGCCCCAACAAGAGGCCGATCTCCGGGAGCCGACTTTGCTGCGGTGTGGCTGTGTGGTGGTGGGCGAGTCGCTGCCCCTCACCGGGACTTGGCCTCGCTGTAAAGTTGGTATAGTTCCACCATGCATTCTTCACAGGCTTATGGTTGGGGTCATATGAGACCTTGGAGTCCAAAGTATTAAAACCAAAGGGTCAACAGCAAATTAATATGATTCTTACACAAACTTTTCTACATAGGATGCAGAGGCCCAGTTGGAGAAGGGATTTGCCCAGGTGGCAGAGCCCAGACCCAAAATCTGCTACACACCCCTCTCTCTCTGAGTAGCACCAGCAGGTGTTTCCTCCATCAAGCCTCAAAACTTCCTGGCAGTGCCTGACCAACTTGTGTTCAGCCACACCTTACTCATCTCTGTCCCACAACGGTTTATTTTCCACCACCATGCCCTCGCTCAAACTGTTGTTTCCTCGCTGGTGACCTTGCAGGCTTCAGAGAACTGGGGCAGCTGGGGAATAAAAGCCAGGAGGCTAGTGGCAGAGGAAGGAACAGTTCCAGAGAATTTCTCCCAGGGACCCTGTGGAGCACCCTTTTACCAGCTCACTGCCTCAGAATGATTAATAACAGCCTCAGGCCAGCTCTCTCACTCCCTTGCAGAGGTCTGCTCCAGGATATCTGAGGCACATACTCTCAATTACAGAATCTCAGAATATATCTAAGGCATATTGTACCCACCTTGTTTTGACCCAACTATTCCTTTTTCTCAGTCTGGAGATCACCTCTTAGGAAAGTCATCCTTATCACCTAAGCTTGCAGTCTCATTTTTCCTTTTTCTTTCCTTTCTTTTCTTTTCTTTTCTTTTCTTTTTTGAGACAGGATCTCACTGTGTCACCCAGATGGAGTACAGTGGAGTGATTATGGCTCACAGCAGCCTTGAACTCCTGGGCTCAGGTGATCCTCCTCCCTCAGCCTCCTGAGTAGCTGGGACACACCACCATGCCTGGCTAATTTTTGTATTTTAGAGAGACTGGGTTTTTTCATGTTGCCCAGGCTAGTCTTGAACTCCTGGGCTCAAGTGACCTGCCCACCTCCACCTCCCAAAGTGCCAGGATTACAGGCATGAACCACTGTGCCTGTCCTGCAGCCTCAGTTTTCAATCTGCCTAAGAATCCCCATGGGAGTTTGTTTTACTGAGTAGACTTTTGGGCTTCACTCCAGAGGTTCTAATTCCGGAAATCTGGAGTGGAGCCCAGAAATCAGCATTTTTAAACAAGATTTCCAAATGACTCTGATGCAGATGGTTCTTGAGACTAGCCATGCAGTCCTGGCTTGGTCAGGGTTCCTTCTCAGATCCTGCCCGTGGCCTTGCATTTACTCTGTAGGACTGTTTATGACAGTTATAGAAAGAAACCATTTGTCCACCTCATCTGCTAGGTTGTGAGTTCTTTGAAGATAGGGATTGTCTTTTGTTCTAATAAAATCTTAGAACCAAAGTCTTAGAATCATATCTTAGGATTCTAGAATGTAAATTGGAAGAATTCTCACAAGTTTCCTAGTCAAATCCCTCATGAGCCTAACAGATCCTCCCATTTCTTTATTTTTGGAAACATATCACCCAGGCTGGAGTGCAGTGCGTGATCTCGGCTCACTGCAACCTCTGCCTCCCAGGTTCAAGCAATTCTTGTGCCTCAGCCTCCTGAGTAGCTGGAATTATAGGTGTGCCAAAACACCCAGATAATATTTGTGTTTTTAGTAGAGATGGGGTTTTGCCATGTTAGCCAGGCTGGTCTCGAACTCTTGACCTCAAGTAATCTGCCTGTCTTGGCCTCCCAAAGTGTTGGGATTACAGGCGTGAGCCACCACACCCCACCTCTATTTCATTTTTGACATCAGGCTATCTAGCTTCTCTTGCACACCTCTAGGGAGCTCACTGCCTGCAAGGCAGCCAGACAGCTCGGACTGTTAGGATATTCTCACATTTTAACAAAAACTGCCTCTTGTTGACTTCTACCCTTTGGTCCTTGCACCCACTGGAGACATAAAATAGAAGTCTGATGTGTGTTCCCTTTTACAGTCCTTCAAGAATTTAAGGTCGGCCAGGAGCAGTGGCTCCTGCCTGTAATCCCAGCACTTTGGGAGGCCAAGGTCAGTGGATCACTTGAGCCTAGGAGTTCAAGACCAACCTGGGTAACATAGTGAGACCTCATTTCTACAAACAATACAAAAATTAGCTGGGCATGATGCCATGTGCCTATAGTACCAGCTACTTGAGAGGCTGAGGTGGGAGGATTGCTTGAGCCCAGAAGGTCGAGGCTGCAGTGAGCTGAGATTGTGAGCCACTGCACTCACTACAGCCTGGACAACAAAGTGAGACCCTATCTCAAGAAAAAAAAATTGTTGGGCACAGTGGCTCATGTCTGTAATCCCAGCACTTTGGGAGGCGGGCGGATCATGAGGTCAGGAGTTCAAGACCAGCCTGGTAAATATAGTGAAACCCCATCTCTACTAAAGATACAAAAAAAATTAGCTGAGCGTGGTGGCATGCACCTATAATCCCAGCTACTCAGGAGGCTGAGGCAGAAGAATCGCCTGAACCCAGGAGGCAGAGGTTGCAGTGAGCCAAGATTGCACCACTGCACTCTAGCCTGGGTGACAGAGCGAGACTCCATCTCAAAGAAAAAAAAAAGTAGAATTTAAGGTCTATCCTTTACTCCCCCTTCTCTGGGGTGAGGATAAAGCAAGAACCATGTCAGGGAAAGCAGCTGGGCCTTGGAAAGGGGGCTGAGCTGCCTCATGTTCCCCAGCTGTGCCCCGGAGCCTTGTCAGGAGGCTTTGATGAAGTGATGTGTATAATATGCCTAGAGCTGGGCCTAGCATGAGGCATAGGCTTAATAATGGCAGCTTCTATTGTCATTGGATGAGAAAGAGCAGGAGGAAACAGAGTTCCTGTCCCTGGGGATCTCTAGTCTGACAGGGACTTCAAGGAGCTCCCTAATCCAAAGACATTGGAGACATGGCCCTGACCCTGGGATGGGGAAGATGGGGGAGTGGGGTGGATGGTGTTTGAGGGTAGGATGAGCTGATTGAAGGGATAAGGTGAAGACTCACCTAGAGATATGCTGCAAACAAGTCTTGGCTTAAATGTCACCTTCTTGGTGAGGCCTTTCCTGAACATCCAGTTTATAAATGCTAATTCCTCCTTTCTCCTGTCTCCCTACCTCCATCCCCTGCCTCATTTTTCAGTAACACCTTACCAGATGATTCTGATATATTTCACTTACTTAAAAAAACAAAATCTTTTGTTGTTGTTCTTGCCGCATCTTCACCTGAGGCTCACAGCTCCCTCTGCCCTCAGCCCTCTCTTAGAGCTCTCCCTGAGTCTAGATTCCTGTAACCACCTCCTTCTCTTTCCTCTTCAGGCCTAGGAGTGGTAGTGATGCCCAAGTGCTTTCAGCTCCAGGCTATCTCACAACCCCTGTGCTTTCCCCACTCTCTGCACATCTCTGAATAGAGCCTTCTTGATTTATCCATATGAGATAGCCATCTTCTTCCTGCAGGACCTGACTGGCACAGAGGCCCACTTTCTCTGCTCCTACAGCCCCTTGGGCTTTCCTCTCACACAGCATTTACCATTCTGTGTTACAATTGTCTCCTCTATAGGTTGACTCCACACCTAGAACATAAATTCATCGAGGGCACCAAGCCATTCCCAGCACCAAGCCTAGCACAGAGGAGAATGAGTGAGTGAATAACAGTCATGAGAGGGAAGACCCCTAGGAATTATGTTATCAGAGAAAGCTTCCAAGAAGAGATAGAACCTGAGAGATCCTCAAAGGTCAGTAGGAGACTTTTTCAACCTGTGGGCCAAAACTTTCCTCTGAGCATCAAACTCCCATATCCAACAACCTCCCTGATGTCTCTGTTTGGATAACGTGGGGACCGGAACCCTTGACTTCTTTCCCTTTCAATCTTCTATGTCTCAGTCAATGGCACCATCATCCACCCAGTTCCCTGTTTGTTTTCTTCATAGAACTCAACCCAATCTTCTGTTTGTCTGTTTGGGGCCTGCCTTTCCCATTGGACTGGAAGCGCTATGAGAACAGAGACCAGTTGTGTCTTTTCCACCATGATATCCCTTGAGTTACATCTTGACTTCTCAGTGCACCTAACCAGATGACTCTGATATATTTGAGGTTTCTAACTCAAGGTCTAGGAAGTGGGGGGAAAATGTTGAGAGGTAGAGTGAGTGTGGATGGTACCTGTCAACAGTTTCAGAAACCTGGGTCACCGTGGGGAAATGCAATGTGACTCACAGAGGAAGTCTAACAGTCATATCAAGTTACTTTATTTCATTACTCACGAGGAGCCCATGTCTGTGCCTCCAGGGTCTTATCTCCTCCTGGCTTATCAGTTTGGTCCTTAATCCCTTGCATTCCCCAAATCTGAAATGCTACAGCCCAGAAATCAGCTCGTTTCCTCTTCTCTATCCCCTCTTCTTCTCTCTCTTCCAAATCCCTTTCTAAGGGGAGTGCTACGTCCTTCTCACTGATGTGTTTATGAGGTGTCTGAAGACGTGCATTCTGGATTCTCATTCTGATTCCAACAGCAAATATTCATCTTTGGCGGAACTACTTGTCCTCTCTGGACCTGTTTCCCTCTCTGCACAGGATGGTGTGAGACTGTCTGATCTCTAGGGTTCCTACCAGATCTGACCTTCTTCAAGACTCAGCCTTGTGGGGAGGGACAGGCATCACACCACAGTTCTTAGCTCAGACAGGTATGGTGGCTCTTCATAGTCGCAAAAGCATCTTCACACTTGCTGTCTCATTTGGTCCTTTGGAGTCTAGGCTGGAGTCCAAACAGTGGACTTGCCTCTAATTGACTTCATGAATTTGGGCAACTTCTTCTTCTGAAACTCAGTTTCCTCTTCTGAAAACAGGGTCAGTAATACATCCTTGTGGATTTGTTATTTGCTGCAAATACTGTGCTTAAAACAGCTCTGGACCCTCATGAGTTGGATTGGCGAGAGGCAAGTGAGGGGC
Organism: Colobus angolensis palliatus; assembly: GCF_000951035.1. NCBI lineage: Eukaryota > Metazoa > Chordata > Mammalia > Primates > Cercopithecidae > Colobus > Colobus angolensis. Next base: position 2,031,858 of record NW_012115211.1, on the reverse strand, counting down.
CCAGCACGAGTGGCTCATGCCTGTAATCCCGGCACTTTGGGAGGCCGAGGTGGGTGGATTACCTGAGGTCAGGAGTTCAAGACCAGTCTGGCCAACATGGTGAAACCTATCTCTATTAATAATACAAAAAATTAGCTAGGCGTGGTGGCGGGCACCTGTAATCCCAGCTACTTGGGAGGCTGAGGCAAAAAAATTGCTCAAACCCAGGAAGCAGAGGTAGCAGTGAGCTGAGGTCATGCCATTGCACTCCAGCCTGAGTGACAGAGCAAGGCTCTGTCTCGGAAAAAAAAAAAAGCATAGGCAAGTGAGGTGGAATTGAGCTGAATACCAATAACTCAATAACTCCTCCCAGGTTTCCAACATTTTGCAGGGCTTAGCACACCCTGTCCATCCTCTAACTGTGGATTAGGGCTGTGCGTCACCAGGGTCCAGGTAGGAAACAGATGGCACCCTGAAAATGGGTAATTTAGAGTGTGGTGAGGGTTTGGAAAATCAAGACGAAATAGTGCAGTATGTCTGGCTAGCAACAGTGAGGATGGGAACTACCTGGGCTGACAGGGCAAGGGGAGGAAGGGGTTATTACTGGAACTCAGAGAGGGCAGTGGAGGGGAGGGCACCAGGACTGGAGCTGTGGCCTTTGGCCTTTGGTAGAGGTTAACCTCTCACAGGGAGAGAGCCAGGGGAACAAGCACATTTCCCTGTCTCCCCTCCCATCCTGCGGTCTTCTACCACTGCCTCCTGTTGGCTCAACCCAGACCGCAGCTCCAGAGTCAGGCGGCCTCCTGTGGGTGGAGAAGGGTGGTGAGCCCGCGCAGGGCAAGCGGAAGGACCCAGCACAGGCAGTGCATCTGTCAGATGGGTCGGGTCCTCCCCTGTGTTCCTTTTCAGCCTGCTCCAGGCAAGGGGTGGGAGGAAGGAGTAGGAGAACTAAGGAATGCGGGTGGAGGATGCAAGCTTGGGTTTTCACCCCAGAAAGGAGCAGGAGGGGACAATCTCAGTTCTTCAAATACTCACATGCTCTCTGTCATCTTCAGGCCTTTGCTTATGCTGCTCTCTCTGCCTGGAACACCCTTCCTCCTGGGGCAGGCTAACTCACCCTTAGATGCTACTTCCTCCTGGAAATCTCCCCTGCCCTAAATTAGATGCCTTTGTCTGTGTCCCCTGACTGCTCCTATCCCACGAGTCTCCCCTTTTTCATATGTATCATCCTTGTGTAAGTCCCTGTTCTTGGGAAGAATGGCCCTGACTGCATGGAAAACAGTCTCTCACTGGGAGAGCCCCTAGTCCAAGAGGGAGCAATGGGTGAAGCAGCCCCTGGGGGGATCAGGGTGCTGTTTGTTTTTTGGTGCTTCTAATCTTCTACCTCCAAAGTTATCAATGTTTAGAAAACAAGCAACAGATGTGGGTGTCTTTACTGGAGCTCTGGCTGAACCCACAGAGAAAGGAGGGATTCCCTAATTATTCTTAGTGATAAGAGACCACCTGGATAGTGCTGACACAGGCACAAGCCAAGAAAGGGGTCAGCCAGGGATCATCGGCTCTGGGACCCTGGGCCAAGTCACTGCCTCACTTTGAGCCTCTGTGTTCCTCACTTACACAAGAATCTTGGTCCTGCAAACCTTGCAGGTTTCCAAGGAGCAAATGGATTCGTGGCCGAGAAGGCACATGAAATGCTTATTATTGCCTTCCCCTCAGACCAGGAGCTCCTGGAAGGAGGGGCTGTACCTCAGATGTTATGCATATTTGTTATCCCACCTAAGTAAATAGGACAGTGTGGCAGTAAAACAAAGCAAAAAATGTGTTGACACTGACTTAAGCTTTATTTTTAGAAGAATGTGTTTGAGGCTATTTTGGATTCTCCCAGAAGCAGGCCCTGGGACATGGATTTGAGTACAAGTGGTTCATGTGTGACGTGATCCTGGGAAACACAATTAGGAGAGTGGGAAAGTAACACAGGAGTGAACGGAACCTTTAATAAGGTGTACCTTTAGCAAGCTTAGCCCTGCTAGGGAACCCTAGAGGCCTGGGTAGAACACATCCAGAGTTACCTCTCATTAGAGGCAAGGGGGTTAGGGGAGTCAGTCATTGGCCGAGGGCTGCTCGAGGGACATGAATTCTCCAGCATGTCTAGCCTGACACATGGGTTGATAGCCCTGGTCCCTCCAAAAGTCCTGAGACAAAATGTGCAGATGTTGGCAGGTAGAAATAGACACTGAAATGTCTATTTCTTTTCTTTTTCTTCTTCTTCTTTTTTTTTTTTTGAGACAGGTGCTCACTCTGTCACCCCGGCTCCAGGCTGGAGTGCAGTGGTGATGATCTTGGCTCATTGCAGCCTTCACTTCCTGGACTCAAGCAATCTTTTCGCCTCAGCCTCCCAGGTAGCTGGGACTACAGGTGCATGCCACCATGCCTGGCTAATTTTTGCATTTTTTGTAAAGACAGGTTTTTGCCACGTTGCCCAGGCTGGTCTTGAACTCCTGAGCTCAAGTGATCTTCCTGCCTCGGCCTCCCAAAGTGCTGGTATTACAGGAGTGTGCCACTGCACCCAGCCTGAAATGTCTATTTCCAACAGACATTTGAATTGGCACTGAAATGGAAGGGCCAGACAAATATACATGGGACACCTAAAGCACCTGCTGTAGTCTGGAGCAAACAGGCACTTGAGTTCCCCAGAACAGCTTCACACCTCAGAGACTCTCATGCTTCTTATTCTGCCTGGAATACACCATGTCTTCTTATCTATCCAAAAATTATTTACTTATCTTCTGAGGCCATCGTGGACGTCTGATGTCTTTCTTGGCCTTCCCAGAATTCCTTCTTTTGGGAATGGAACCTCTCTCTTCCTTTTGGGGAGTCACCCTTCCCTCCCTTGCTCTCAGCCCATATAGTTGAGGTGGGGCTAAGCCCGATCTGTTGGTTCCAAGGGGGTCATGACCCTCCTTGGAGCAGTGATTTATCCAGAATCCTTCCTGGGCCTTAGGCTGAATGTATACGAAAGTAGGGGTGGCTAAGCTATAGAATCTAAGTGTGGTGTGACCAACAGCCATCTTTGGCACCACACAGGACGGAGTGAAGCCAATTCTGAGGTCAGCAGAGCTAAGGGATAGAGGAAGAAAAACCAAGTCCTGATGCCATTGTTTGAGTCTCTGGATCAATCTGTGCCTGAAGTCTATCCACAGACTTTTCAGTTATGAGATCTAAAATATTCTCTTTTCACTTGAGCTAGTTTGAGCTGGGTTTCCTGTTACCTACAACCTAAAGTCCTCACTAATTCAGTGTCACTTTGAGCCTTTCCTGTCCTCATCCTCCCTTTTAAGACTTAGTACTTCTTTTATGTCCCCACGGTTCCCTATGCAAGCTTCTCTCAGTGTGTGAAACACTTTACTGCATGTGTTTGTTTACAGGTGTATCTTCTCTACAAGGCGGTGAACTCCTTGAAGATGGACCAAGTTGGATCCATCTTTGTCCTCAGGGTCCAGCACAGGCTTGAACCTGGCCATTCCATACCATACATGTTGTCTTCATCTCCAAGCTGCATAGATTAAGGGCACATTGGCCAATTGGAGCCTATGGAGATGAGGGCAGTGGTGTGGGGTCTGGAAGCCATGAAGAACATAAGAAGAATAAGGAATGTTTAACTTGAAGAAGAGACCACTTCTGAGACAATCCATTCTCTGATTCCACAGACTGTTTCTGGGCATCTCCTCTGTGGAAGGCCCGGGACTAGGGGCTGAAAAGGCCACAGATGACACAGCTATAGTCCCTGCCTGGGGAGCCCACAGTCTGGATGGGATCAGGCACAGAAACAAGGAACTATAATAGAGTGTGGTCAGTACCACTAGAAAGGGATGTAGCGTGTGGCCAGGGAAGTCCTCTTAGTGCAGGGGGGACAGAATTATGACAATGTTGGTGGCATTTTAGCTTTGAGGAGTAACTTTCTAACAATCAGAACTATCCAAGAATGGAAGGCTGCCTCAGGAGATAGTAAGTGCTGTGTGTCTGGGGAGATGTGTGAGCAGGGCTGGGACAACCACTTAACAGACTGGATATGTATTTTTTCTTTTTTATCACTTTATTTTCAAATTGTCTATGTCTTTTAATGTTAAAGTATGTTTTTTGATAATAACAGAATTGCTTGCATTTATAAAAGGTCAACAAATGCTGCCTTTTAATGAGAGTATTTAATCCATTTACATTAAATTAGTATGTTTGGATTTATCTATCATGGTGTTTGTTTTCTATTTCTGTTTTCAGATTTTCATTTCTCTACCTTTAGTTGGAAAATTATTTTTATTCAATTTTATCTCCTATGTGAATTATCATTAATAATTTAATTTGTGTCACCACTATTGAATTTCTGCTTATGTCCATTTGTCTTATTTTTGGTGGTTGCTGTATAGATGCATATGCATCTTCTTTTTATCATTACTTGCCTGCCAAAAATACTCCAGTATTTAGGAATATAAGAATCTTGGTCGGGGGTGGTGGCTCACACCTGTAATCCCAGCACTTTGGGAGGCCGAGGAGGGCTGATCACAAGGTCAGGAGTTTGAGGCCAGCCTGGCCAATATGGTGATACCCGATCTCTACTAAAAATACAAAAATTAGCCGGGCGTGGTGGCGGGTGCCTGTGGTCCCAGCTACGTGGGAGGCTGAGGCAGGAGAATGACTTGAACCAGGGAGGCAGAGGTCACAATGAGCCAAGATCGCACCACTGCACTTCAGCCTGGGTGACAGAGCAAGACTCCATCTCAAAAAAAAAAAGAAAAAAAGAATCTTAAAACAGTATACTTATAACTTTTTTTTTTTTTTTTTTTAATGAGACAGTTTTGCTCTGTCACCCAGGCTATAGTGCAGTGGCACGATCTCGGCTCACTACAACCTCTACCTCCTGGGTTCAAGAGATTTTCCTGCCTCAGCCTCCCGAGTAGCTGGGACTACAGGCGCGTGCCACCACTCCCGGCTAATTTTTATATTTTTAGTAGAGACAGGGTTGGCCAGGCTGGTCTCAAACTCCTGACCTCAAGTGATACACCCACCTCGGCCTCCCAAAGTGCTGGGATTACAGGCGTGAGCCACTGTGCCCTGCCTTAAAACGATATATGTCTGAATACCACCCTACTATCTTCATGGTTATATACTTTACATTCATATCTGCTATAAATTCCACATTATGTAGTATTATTTTGACTTTATGGTAGTTATGTTCTATAAAGTTGTTGAAATCATGAACACTGAACCATGGCTCCTAGAGGAAATAAAGAGTTAGGTTCCTGTTTGTCTCTGGTCACAACATTTTCTTTTTTCTTTTTGAGATGGAGTCTCACTGTGTTGCCCAGGTTGGAGTGCAGTGGTGCCATCTCAGCTCACTGCAACCTCTGCCTCCCAGGTTCAAGCGATTCTCCCACCTCAGCCCACCGAGTAGTTGGGATTACAGGTGCACACCACCACACCCAACTAATTTTTGTATTTTTAGTAGAGATGAGGTTTCAACATATTGGCCAAGCTGGTCTCGAATTCCTGGCCTCAAATGATCTGCCTGCCTTAGCCTCCCAAAGTGCTGGGATTACAGGCATAAGCCACCATGCCTGGCCTATTTTCATTAATTGAAAAATGCATATCCTTGTTTTATGTGTGTTTCCATTTAGAAACATCTTATTTCAAATATATTGTTGATTCATTAACACTGAACTCACAGCCAACTGCATTATGAGTCGTGCCTGAACAAAGCTTATGTAACATGTGTATCTTTTCCATAAGGCCCATTATAGTTTTCTTGTGCTTGGAAATACCAGACAGCATTTCAGCATTACTATTAGGAGCCATGTTAAATAGTGAAATTGCCATTGAAAAGCACAATTTTTAACAGACTGGATGTTGATGTTTATCAACAAAGAGGACCAATGTGGAGGCTGCAGGGAATTCCTCACAATAAGGCAAGCCATTAAAGCTCTGCTTCCTTCTGTATGTCAGGTACTGGGATAGTAAGACAAAAACAAAAATAAAAAAGAAACAATCTCTGGCTCACAGTAGAAAAGCTCACGGTTTAGAGAAATTTTTTAAACGTAACACTATGGCCTGGTACCAGTGTCTCTTGAACTAGAATAATGTACAGACCACCCTTTGAAAGGAAAAAAAAAATCATTGGGTTACTCATTGTTGACTTAATCTAAATACGTTAAAATTTAAACTCAATATAAACTCCAATGCATATAACTATAAAAGCAAATCTTTTATATAAGCAATTTTTATTCAGTACAAACTTACTGAATATGAACAAAACTAAAAAATTAATAAAATGCTAATAACAACACTGCTGCTGCTGCTGGTCATGATGAGTTCTTTTGAGCGCATCCTGTTGATCCTGTAGAACTATTCTGGCCAGGTGAGGTGGCTCACGCCTCTGATCCCAGCACTTTGGGAGGCCGAAGTGGGTGGATCGTTTGAGCCCAGGAGTTTAAGACCAGCCTTGACATGGCAAGACCCTGTCTCTATAAAAAATACAAAAATTAGCTGGGCATAGTGGTGCATGCCTATAGTCCCAGCCACTCGGGAGGCTGAAGTGGGAGAATCACCTGAGCCCAGGAAGTCAAGGCTGCAGTGATACAGTGAGCCGTGATTGCGTCACTGCACTCCAGCCTGAGTGACAAAGTGAGACCCTATCTCTGAAAAAAAAGATTCCATCTGGTAAGTGAAGGAGGAATGATAGCATCTAATAAGATTATGCATCTAAGAAATGATCATTACAAAAAAGAAAAAAAGCCTGAGATTACATCCCTCTTGCTGTAAGAACACACTACCATCTAGCAGCAGACACGCAAAAAAAAAAAAAAAAAAAAAATCATAGCTGAATGAGACCAAGCCTCAGGAGCTACCTTTCAATGTTCAGGAAATAGAAGAGATAGAGAGACATGTGAAATGATACCAGGAGGACACAATGAACAAAATCCAGACTGTGGAAAACTTGATAGGACAAACATCTGTTTCCTCAAATAACAAGAGGGGCAAAGACAAAAAGATGGAGGGGAACTTACAGATAAACAAAGACTTAAGAGACATTTGTGAGACACATGAACCAAATACAGTGTCTAGATCTTGTTTGGATCCTGATTTGAATAAAACAACTAAAAGTAAAGAAAAAAGCAACTGGAGAAATGTGAACGTTAGCTGAATATTTGTTGATATTGAAGAAGCATTTTCTACATATGGTGATAATGTTATGGTTAAAGAGTTTAAAAAGAGTCCGTTTTTTTTTGTTTCTGAGACAGGGTCTGACTCTGTCGCCCAGGCTGGAGTGCAGCGGTGCAATCTCGGCTCACTGTAGCCTCGACCTCATGGGTTCAAGTGATCCTCCCACCTCAGCCTCCCAATTAGCTGGAGCTACAGGCGTGCACCACTATGCCTGGCTAATTTTTGTATTTTTTTGTACAGATGAGGTTTCACCATGTTGCCCAGTTTGGTGTCAAACTCCTAAGCTGAAGCGATCCACCCACCTTGGCCTCCCAAAGTGCTAGGATTACAGGCATGAACCACTATGCCTAGCCAAGAGTATTTATCTTTTGGGAATACATACTGAAATATTTATGAATGAAATAGTATGATATTTGTTATTTGCTTCACAATAATCCAGGGGGAGACAGGAAAAGGGTACCAGTTTAGACAAACTTATCTGGCCATTATGAGTTGAGGATGGCTTTAGCTGCATCATGGTTCATTACTGTATGTTTAAAATATTTTATAATAAAAGGCTTTAAGGCCAAACACAAAACCTGTAATCCCAGCGCTTTCGGAGGTGGAGGAAAGAGGATTGCTTTAGGCCAGGAGTTCAAGACCAGCCTCGGCAAAATAGCCAGATCTCATCTCTACTTTGGGGAAAAAAGAAAAAAATGAGCTAGGCGTGGTGGCACATGCCTAGCTAATCCTAGCTACTCAGGAGGCTGAGGTGGGAAGATCACTTTAACCCAGAAGGTCAAGGCTGCAGTGAACCATTATCATACTGCTGCACTCCAGCTTGGGTAACAGAATGAGACCCTGTTTCAACAACAAAAAAAGGCTTTAAAAATAGAAAAAAGACACTTGTCTTTCAAGTCATCCACTTGGCCCTCTTCCAAGTGTACTTTCCTTCCTTTCATTCCTGCTCTAAAGCTTTTTAACTTTCACTCCTGCTCCAAAACTTGCCTTAAAAAAAAAGAAAAAGCATTCTACAGTGCTGGAAATTTAAAATTCAGGCATTACATCATTACATTGCTGACAGGAGTATAGATTGGTATAACTTTTATGGAAGGCAATTATGGCAATGTCCACTAAATTTAAAATACACATATCCTGACTCAGGAAACCATTTCTAGAAATGCAGCTTCTGTACTCACCATGTGTGAAACACACACAGACATACACACCCACGAATTCTCATTATAGCTTTGTTTGTAAAAGCCTAAGATTAGTAATAACCTAAATGTCCTCAATAGAGACTAAATAAGTCATGGTAAATCATTCAATGGAATACTACATAGTCACTAAAAAGAATGAGGATGCCTTTTATAAACTGGTCTGAAACAATCACCCAAGTGCAAGACTGTGCCTAGGGTATGCTACTATATAAAAAAGAATGAGTATAGTCATGTGTGCTTATATATGTATAAAATAACTCTGAAGTACATAAATAAGACACTTTTCATTATGTAGGCCTCCAGGGAAGGGATCTGGGTTTACAGGGGAGAAGGGAAGGAGCAAGACTTACATTTCAATGCCACTATTCTGAACCTTTTACATTTTATTCCATATGTATGGATTATCTCTATTAAAAATTGATCAAAGTTAAAAAATAAAATTAAGGCATTCAAAAATACAGTTATAAAGACTAGCAGTGTGGGAAAATGTTTGTAGTATGATATTTGGTTTAAAAGAGTACACAGAGAGGGCCAGACGCGGTGGCTCACGCCTGCAATCCCAGCACTTTGGGAGGCCGAGGCGGGCGGATCACGAGGTCAGGAGATCAAGACCATCCTGGCTAACATTGTGAAACCCCGTCTCTACTTTTTGTATTTTGTAAAAATACAAAAAATTAGCCGGACATGCTGGCGGGTGCCTGTAGTCCCAGGTAGTCCCAGCTACTGGGGAGGCTGAGGCAGGAGATTGGCGTGAACCCGGGAGGCGGAGCTTGCAGTGAGCCGAGATCGGGCCACTGAACTCCAGCCTGGCGACAGAAGACAGAGACTCCATCTCAAAAAAAAAAAAAAAAGAGTATACAGAGCGGTACGTCCAGCTTCCGAATGGGAACGTTCCTAGCGCCAGCGACAAAAGAGAGAATTAAATATGGGTGATATTGAGAAAGGCAAGAGGATTTGTATTGAGAAGTGTGTCCAGTGCTACACCATGGAAAACAAAGGCAAGGACAAAACTGGGGCTAACCTCCACCTGTCCAGGCCACTGGATTCTCTTACACAGACGCCATTAAGAACAAACGCATCACCTGGGGAGAGGATACCCTGATGGAGCATTTGGAGAATCCCTAGAAGTACATCCCTGGAACAAAAATGATCTTTGCCCACATTAAGAAGAAGGCAGAAAGGGCAGACTTGATAGCTTATCTCAAAAAAGCTACCAATGAGTAATAATTGGCCACTGCCTTATTTATTACAAAACAGAAATGTCTCATGACTTTTTTATGTGTACCATAATTTGATAGCTCTCATACATCAGAATTCAGATCATGAATGACTGACAGAATATTTTGTTGGGCAGTCCTGATTTAAAACTAAACCCTGGGTTATAGTTAAATGAATATGTTTAGTTTTTTGAATTTTAATAGTAATTGTGATTCAGTAAATGCTATCACTGTTTACCCCTTCTAAAGATATTAGACTTTGTTAGTAACGTTCAACTTTCCAAAGATGGTGAATGCTATCTTAAAACTTATTGGAGATTGGGCCAGGTGTGGTGGCTCACACCTGTAATCGCAGCACTTTGGGAGGCTGAGGCAGATGGATCATGAGGTCAGGAGTTCAAGACCAGCCTGGCCAACATGGTGAAACCCCATCTCTACTAAAAATACAAAAATTAGCCGGGCATGGTGGCGCACGCCTGTAGTCCCAGCTACTCTACTCAGAAGGCTGAGGCAGAGGAATCCCTTGAACCCAGGAGGCAGAGGTTGCAGTGAGCTGAGAACACACCACTACACTCCAGCCTGGGCAACAAAGCAAGACTCCATCTCAAAAAAACAAAACAAAACTTATTGGAGATTGGTTTTATATTTAGATTAATATAACTGGATATGTGAATATATTTAAATACTGGGGAAATTCCTTCCCTGTCTCAGAACCAAGCAAGGTTTCACCTGTGTTTTGTGTTCGTCACTTGTTAAAGGCAAGGGTTGACGATAAGGTAGCAATGTATACTTTAAATTTTTGGCCTTAACTATGCCAATCTAATTTGAATTCCCTGTATCTAAAATGGTTCCTTTTATTTATTGAAAGGCATTTTAGTGTGGCTTATGTGTAATATCAAATAAGGATTAACACTTCTCACATTTTATAGATGATCTATAAGGTCAAATGTTTTAAAAACAGTAGCAAGTTAAACTTCACTCTTGAATTCTTTACAATCTAAGTCAGACTAAGTTGTAATTTAGGATCGTCTTTAAACAGCCATTCAAAAACATAAAACTGTAGAACTCCTGTGTATTTGTGATTGGGAATGGTGCTTTTGCCAACTTAAAAGGATTAAAGTAGAGGAGATATATACAAAATAAAAAATTATGTGTGATCATAAGACTGAATTAAAAACAAAATCAAAGATGACGAAAAAAGTACACAAAATTTTGTTCACATATTAGAAGTATATAAAAATATGTCTGCTCATGATCAAATACTGAAAACACACGTAAGTGAAAAAGATTGTGTTAGGTGGGAGTACAAGTATTTTTTAACTTTACAGATATTATAAAGTGGTTTGATAATATGTACAGTAAGTGACAATTTGGTTAAAAAAAATCAGATTTAGATTACAAAAATCTGGTTTCCATGGGAGTTTTCAGAGAGATACTTTTTAAAAATCACTTAATAAATCATTTATTTGTAAATCAACACGTGTACTATAAAGAACTGAAGACTTTAGACAATTTTAATAACCCATAAGCATGTTGTTTCCATTTGCAGATTTAAATTTTGTATAAATAGCAGTCATTGCATATATACATCTTAAGTGTACTTTGTTTATAATCACATTTATGCTACCGATAATCTTCAGAAAAAAACAGATTCTACTTGGTTCTAGCTGAAGTATTATCAACTCCAAATAATGCTTTGAGGACCTCCAAAGGTAAAGTACTAATCCCTTTGGCCATTTACTGAGAGAGAGAGAGAGAGAAAGAGAGAGAGAGAGTTTTGAAGCATCAATGTAACAATGTACCATTCGTAAAGCTGCTGTGCAAAATTACCCCTCAGTCCTATTCTAAGCTTACAGTTCAGTTGATTTTATTGTCCTCTAAGTATATACAATTCACATATGGGACAAAAACACTAAATCAAGATGGTTATTTTCACTATTTTGCTTAAGATTCATATTTAAATATAAATCAAGAAGTTAACCTACAGTTTGAGAGATACTTTTTACATTAGAAATGTTTTTTAAAAAGTTAAACTGAAATATAATTGTAAATATTTATGGCATATGTACTGTTTCACATACAATGTGTATCAATCAAATCAGTGTAATTAGCACACCCATCAACTCAAACATTTATCATTTATTTGTAGCAAGAGTGTAATTAGCACACCCATCAACTTAAACATTTATCATTTATTTGTAGCAAGAACATTCAATACATTAACTATAGTCACCCTACTGTGCAATAGGACATCCGAACGTATTCCTGCTAATTTAACTTTGTACCCATTAGAAGTGGTTTTGCGTGCAAATAACAGATGTTCTACCCATACATTGTTTTCCAAAATTATTGTGTGGCTTTTTAAAAGAAAACCACACAACAAATTTTAAAAGGCACTGAGATAACATCTGCTTCTAGAGCATCGCTAGGCTCAAAAAAAAAAGTCTGTTCTACCAGGAATCACAAGTTAGAACTGAGTATTGCCAAAGCAGAAATTATATAGTGTCAGTCATTTCAGGCAAATGCTATTCGGCTTTCATCCCCAACTATCTGTCGAACAATTAAAACAGGTCAAAACAGTCCAGCTTAACTAGGCTTCATTATATAAGGCCATTTTGTTCTAAGATGCTAATAAACCAAAATAGGAAATATTAAAATCAAAATAAAAGATACTATTTGAGCTATTTTCATACAAACTGTTGGTTCCTTATATCCTCCCTTCTATAACAATAAGGGGCATATTTTACTGCAAAGAAAATTTTACTTTATATATATCACTAGCCATAAATTTTTGAATGTCATTAATTACAGAAATGTTGCCTAGTACCATTAACCAAATAGCATAACCATTTTATGTCCACATTTCATTTCTGTATTTACAAACATATCTATCAGTAAAGACTTAACAATGAGATGCAACCTAACATCCATATTATCTGATGTTTTGTAGACAGCAATGTAGATGATTTTTAATCACCTTTCATTTGAGTGATCTTATATAAAAAATAAGTCAATAATTTAGAGGTTCTAAGTCTCCCAAGGAGATTTTCAAATGTAAATATAGAAATGGTTATAGACAATGAGATTTTTAGGAAGCCTCTTTCATGTCTGCATTCTGTTGTAACGGTTGTATCATCTTTTCTTCCAGCTGCTTTCCTTTGCCTGAAAGAGGTTCAAGATAAGATGAGTTTTGCCTGACTTCTTTGATGTCCTGAGCTTTCTATAGTCCTTTATTTTTCTTCAATTTGTTCATTATAAATTTAGCTTGGCATTTGTTTGATCTTTCCAACTGTCTTCATTGCATCAGTAGTTTTATTCCATAGTTCTTGCTGGTATTTGACAGGCTCATTTCTGTATTTTTCAAATTCAAATGAATTATCCACTGTAAGCTCATTATTATCTGTTGCTTTACAGAATGCTTTAGTCCAATTTTCGAGAATTGCACTTCTTTTAAAGTTTTTATGCCATTTGTACTTACACAATCTGAACACCTTGCAACAGCTGCAGATGAACATCATGATGTGGTCAGGGTAGATGGGCCCCAAGTTTTGTCTTATGGGTAAATGGTGGCTATTTTCACAGATAACATCATTAGTCCCATCCCTTACTACAATTTATACAAAAGAGGCTGGAGAATAAGTACATTTTTACAGCCGGGTGTGGTGGCTCACACCTGTAATCCTACTTAGCACTTTGGGAGGCTGAGACAGGAGGATCTCTTGAGCCCAGGAGTTCGAGACCAGCCTGGACAACATAAGGAGACACTGTCAGAGAGCGATTTTTACATAAAGCGAGGTGCCTGATACCTGGTCATGCTGCCAGAGCTGGCTCTGTTCAGTTTCCTGCCAGCCTCAGAGGGGAACAAAGACACTGGACTAGTAACTGCAGTTGGTCACGTCCTCACCCTCAGCACTCATTCACCAGACTCTGGACAATCTGTTTATTTTGAGGAAAAGACTCTGAACAAACAAGAAGAGGCTTTTTCAAAGGAGGAAAGTCAGGGTGTTAAATATCCTCCTTCATATGCTCAGCTTCCTTCCTTAAGGAAGGGCCCTAGTGGGACACCGGAGGTAGGATCTGTCCAAGCAGGAAGGAGAGCCAGGAACCCACAGCGGTAGCCTGACCTGATGCCATAGCTAGACCTCAGCCTAATTCTGGCCTCCTGTTCTATATCCTCCCGCTTTGCCTACCCACTGACCACCTGTTACTGGGGGCTCCTCCTGCAGGCCTGCCTCACTCGCCCTTCAGAGCCCGCACTGGAATCCCAGACTCACCTTGCCCTTATCAACAGCATGACCTCTCTCACAAGGCGCTTGACCTCTCGGAGCCTTGGTTTTCTCATCCATAAAATAGCCTTGCCTATCTTGCTGGGTTGCCTGAGGAAGAGACTGCCAGAGGATGAGACAGTCATGTTGTCCCATTCTGTGCCCCTGCACCACTTATTCTCTACTTCTCAGTCTACTTGGCCTACTCCTCCTCGCCAGCCTGTGCCTCACACAGCCTGTGTCTCACACTTATCAGTCCTCTGCTCTCCTCTCTTAGAGCTTCTACACCTAAACCTTCACTCATCCCACTCATTCTCCAGACCCAATTGCCTCTTGGCTCTCTCTGCTTGCCTCTCCCATGAGTATCTCAAACTTGATTTATCAAAAACTGAATTCATCATCTTCCTCTCCAAACTTGGTCCTTATCTGGTGTTCTCCATCCCAGCAGTATCTTTAGCATCCATCCACCCAGCTGCTCAAGCAAGAAACTTTGATTCTACCCCAACATTCATGGATAGCAGCCGCAGTGGCAGGAGCAGCAGCAGCCATGTTCCACCATGTGGCCTGGGAAATAGAGAAAGCGGAACTGAAGCAAGACAAAATGAAGCAAACACATGCCACAAAACATGACAGAGAGTGGGAGGGAAAAGACTACCTAAGTTCCTAAAGGGCTTCACACTCTGGTTCTGTTCTTCAGCTGCTGCCTTACTCTTGGATTCTATGAGACTCTAGTACCTTTTCCAATAACCCCCACCCTTGTTTTTTTTTGGCTTATGTTAGAATCGGCTCTCTACACTTACAAATATAAGAGTTCTGATTGATATAAACAATTACGTTAGTTATAGCAGGCTAGGTTGTGCCGTGACATATACGTGGCTGAACTCCAATGCATGTCCATCATCAGCAGGGGGCTCTGATCATTGCAGTCCCTCAGGAAGCAGCCACCATCTTCAACGTTGTTGGTCACTGTTCCAGAGGGAAACTCTGAAGGGCCTGGCACCAGCTAGTCAATGCTCCAGCTCAGAAGTGACATGCCACCTCCATTCATAAATTAACCAGAAGAATTTGACCTTGTCCCTACTCACCCACGTGGGGGCCACAAAGCACAATCCTGCCATGTGTCCAGAAAGCAGAGAGCCAGAAATATTTGGTGAAGATTAAAAACTATCATACATTTTCTGCCATCTATTCTGTGCCAGGCCCTGAGCCAGTGGCCAGGGACACAGGAATGAGTAAGTGATGGCCCTTTCTTAAAGGGTTCCCCATGACTATGGTGTAAAACCAATACTATGATGGGTCCACATATGTCTAGATTAGGGGTCACCAGCTCAAATGCCTACAGGGGCCAGGAAGCTAATGTCAACAAGTGGGGAAGGTAGGAGAGGTGCTGCAGCCAACTGGAAATTGCAATTTTAAAAACATACCTGCTTCTGGCTAGGCATGGTGGCTCCCACCTGTAATCCCAGCACTTTGGGAGGCCGAGGCAGGTGGATCACTTGAGGCCAGGAGTTCAAGACCAGCCTGGCCAACATGGTGAAACCCCATCTCTACTAAAATACAAAAA
>NW_012115211.1:2010726-2016372 GCF_000951035.1 Colobus angolensis palliatus | reverse complement strand
GGTCAAGACCAGCCTGGCCAACATGGTGAAACCCCATCTCTACTAAAAATACAAAAATTAGCTGGGCATGGTGGCAGATGCCTGTAATCCCAGCTACTTGAGAGGCTGAGGCAGGAGAATCGCTTGAACCCAGGGCGACAGAGTGAGACTCCATCACACACACACACAAAACAACAACAACAAAAAAAACCATACCTGCTTCCAATTGTCAGGCAGATAGCCCAATGTTTCCAGATCTCTCCAATTTTCATGAGAAGCCAGAAAACCAATTTTTACATGACAATTTCCCATTTTTTAAATGTTGGCAATTGCTAAACTTAACCAGATACACACACACATATATAAAATCCCGTAAGCCAAAAAGAACACGTCTGCAGGCCAGCACCATGAGGGCCAGTTTGTGTTCCCCAAGTCCAGCACAGGAAGCAACAGTTTCCTATAGTCTGTGCTGGTCTGTCCACACCAAGACTGCTGTGCTCAGCCGTGAGTGCTGCACCTAATGGGACACACGAGCTTGGGCTAGTGCACAGACAGATGGGCAGGCTGGGAGAAGAGTTTAAACAGTTCAACTCCCCTTAATCGATATGTTCAAATAGCCTTCTGTATGTCAAGCCTAGTACTACGTGCTGGAGATGCAGAAGGAAACAAGGCAGAAGCAGCTCTACTCCTGCGGAGCCTATTGCCTTGAGGGGAACTCAAAGGATCTGGGGATAATTTCCCTGGAGAAGGCTCATGGAGGACAGACGGTGATAATAATAATGTTAAGATTTACTGAAGTTTTACTCTGGGCCAACATTACCCTCAATGCTTTACCTATAACTATGTCATCTAATTCTTACCACCATCCTTGTTTCATGTAATGAAACTGAGGTTCAGGAAGGTCAAGCAAATCAGCCACTACAACTGTGTACAGATTCTCTATGGTCCAGAAGAATGGAACAGGCTGTCAAATGAGAGCATGTACTTAAGAGGCTAACACAATATGACTGTATGTGGCACTATACATAAGTGCTGAGTACATGTCTATTTCTTTTCCAGTCTCTGGAAGCATTCAAGAACAAGTTGTATGGTCATTTGTTAGGGCTGCTAGAGAGGGAGGCTGAGTATCAGATAGGTAGAAACACTGTGCATGGCCTTCCATCTATGAGAATCTAATTCCACTTTTCCTGGAATAATTATTTTCCTTTTTGGCAATAATAACTCAAAGTAATTATCAATGACTCCTCACTCCCACACCCCTACAACAGCAGCAGTGGCCCTATGGATGGGAAACTAGGGCCCAGGAAGAATATGGACCAAATTACAGGTGATAAACCATCAATCAACTAATATTGATGGAATGTCCATGACACTTAAACCTTATTGTTCCAAGCTCTAAATCAGTGTGCACAGCAGGAAAAGAGCATGAGAAAGGGGCTTATACCTAAGACTCAGTGCTGGCTTTGGCATTAATTTACTTTGACTTTGAGGTTTTTCCTAATTCTTGTTTTCATCTCTTTACAATGAGGAGGTAGGAATAAACCTCTAAAGTCCTTTTCAGCTTGAATAATTGATATAAATTATTTGCATTAAAAAAAATCAGACCTCAGATGTAGGAGGATTTACCTTTCTTCCTAGAAGCCAGTGAGACTACAGAACCTTGGGAACTCAAAGGGACTTTACATGTGAGAATGGTCGGTCTAAGGCACCATCCTCATGTGACCAATGAGCACTTTTAAAATGTGGCTAGTCCAAAATGAGGTGTGCTGTAAGTATAAAATACACACTATATTTTGAAGACTCAGCATGAGAAAAGGAACGTGAAATATCTCAAGAAAACATTTATATTGCTTTATATTGATAATTTTGCACATTGGGTTAATTAAAATACTAAAATTAACATCATAGGCCAGGCATGGTGGCTCACACCTGTAATCCCAGCACTTTGTGAGGCTGAGGCAGAAGGATCCCTTGAGCCCAGGAGTTTGAGACCAGCTTGGGCAACACAGTGAGGCCTCATTTCTTAAAAAAAAAAAAAAAAAAATTAACATCATCCATTTCTTTTACCTTTTTCACATGGATCCTATAAAATGTCAAATTACAATGTGGCTTGCATTATATCTCTGTTGAACAGCACTGGTTTAAGGAGAAACTGAAGACCAGAGAGTAAACGACTTTTCCACAGAGCCAGAACTGGAACCAGGGTCCCCTGACTTCTCATTCAAGGCTCTTTCCACTCTTAATAGGCTGTGGTAGGCATTCTTCAAGAGGCCCCTAATAATCCTCACCTCTTGTTGCCCTAGTGAAGTCCCTTCCACACTGAACAGGGCTCATCTGTTAGAAGACTATAGAAATGCCTGTGTGATTTCTGAGGCTGGGTCATAAAAAACATTGTGGCTTCCAGATTGCCCCTCTTTGGCATGACTTGCTCGAGGGGAAGCCAGTTGCCCTGTCATGAGAACTATCAAGCAGCCCTATAGAGGTCCACATGGTGAGGAACTGAGGCCTCTTGTCAACAACCATAACCAACCAGGCAAGCAAGTGCACCATATGGGGCTGGCGCCAATCCTAGAGCCCAGCCAAGTCTTTGAATAACTGCAGTTCCAGCTGACATCATAACTGCAAGTTCGTGGGAGACCCCAACCTAGAAACACCCAGCTAAGCTTCCCCCAAATTCCTGACCCACAAACGATAATTAATGTTTACTGTTAAGTCACTAAGTTTTGATGATTTGTTACACAGCAACAGATAATACGCAGCCTTACAAACTTACAGGTCTCATATAAAAAACTCACTTCTATCTTTGGCATTTGTACAGTGTGAGAAATTATTCTTGTTCTTCCTCCAGTCTTTGGCCTAGCTCAGGGTAACCCAACTAAAAACTGAGAAATTATCAAACTTGGGGAATCAAACCCAGGAAGGTAAGATTCCATTTTATTCTTTGAAGGTTCTTCCCTTTTCCCTTTATTGAAGAACTCAGGTCTCTTGAGAATAAAAAAGCACCACATCGTATCACCTTCACCTGTGCCATTCAGGGATTTGATTTCCACAAAATTGAGGAAACTAGAGCCCAGAATTGCTCAGTTAGACACAGTACTGAGGAAGTAACAATAGAGAAATGACAATCTATGACATCTGAATTTCTCTAAGCTGAGACACTGCTGTCAATAGTAGTGCTAATGTTTTATATAGCATGTGTTGCTTTTCAGTGTTGTCATATCTAGATATAAATAAAACAGGATACATATGAAAACAGTGGCTCAGAGCTCATGGTATGTCCTTAGTTTCATGATCAGTGAATGATACGCCAGGTCTAAAATCTGGGTTTCAGTAGGTGACTCAAGTCAGGCTTCGTGCTTCCCAAGGCAGGAACATCCCCGCTGTTATAATACGAGTACTCTTCAGTTGGGGCTGTCCTCTGAGATTAGTGTGCACTTGTAGATCTCCTTAAAGGCCACAAGGAAAGGTGGCATTACTTCATCCACGGTGACGTGCCTCTGGAGCTCCTTACTCAAGGAAGTGACACCTGTCCCAACCAGTCCACAGGGCACAATGTGCTCAAACCATGCGAGGTCCGTAGAGCAGTTGAGAGCCAGGCCGTGGGATGTGATGTGCCTTCCACAGCGGACTCCTGCAAGGCAAGTCAAAGCGTCTTAGAGTAGATACCCTCCACTCTCCGGGCTTCGGGGTCCCTCTCAGGGCGATGAGAGAACTGGACTAGATCACTGGTTTTCAAATTTTGTTTCTGAAGAAACAAGGGATTGTGCACAGATGGGAAAAGAAAACAAATGAAAGGAAGGGGTGCGTGGGGATTCCAGGAAATGTCTTTTAACAGATTCCAATACTTAAAAAAAAAAAAAAAAAGTTTGGGGACGGGCGCAGTGGCTAACGCCTGTAATCCCAGCACTTTGGGAGGCCGAGGCGCGCGGATCACGAGGTCATGAGATCGAGACCATCCTGGCCAATACAGTGAAACCCCATCTCCACTAAAAATACAAAAAATTAGCCGGGCTGGTCGTGGGCGCCTGCAGTCCCAGTTACTCGGGAGACTGATGCAGGAGAATGGCGTGAACCCGGGAGGCGGATCTTGCTGTGAGCCGAGGTTGCGTCACTGCACTCCAGCCTGGGAGACACAGCGAGACTCCGTCTTAAAAAAAAAAAAAAAAAAAGTTTGAAAATTAGCACCCTTATTGCCATGACATTGTGATTCGCAGGAAGTAACCTGGCAATCCACTTCTCCTGTCTCTCCATTCACAGAAATGCATGTTGGACTAGATAATGTAACGTGCCTTCTGCTTCTGAATATATGGTACCTGGGAAAGGGCTTAAAGACTCAAACACAGCGGGTAGCTTTGATTCAAGGCCCGCGCTAGATACGCCTCCTCCCGGCCCGAGTTCTACCCTCACTTCCATTGGTCCAGCCCAGTCAGACCCCGCCCCCAGGCCTCAAGCTCCGACCCCGGCTCTCAGGTCCCGCCCTGTGCCGCGGCGCTCACCGATCGCGCAGATCTTGCGATCGTCCAGCCAGACGCCGGTGTAGGGCGGGGACCGCGCGCGGGCCCCCTGCAGGCCCTGGAGCTCGCAAAGGCGCACGGCGCACGCCTCCAGCGCCGCTACGTGCATGCGCAAGCGCAGACCGAGACGCCGCAGGTCGAGTACCGGGTGGCAAAGCAGCTGGCCCGGGCCGTGGAAGGTGGCCAGGCCACCGCGGCCTGTGACGCGCACCTCGGCGCCCAAGGCCCGTAGCCGGGCAGTTTCCTCGGGCGTCAGGCCGCCGCGCAGCCCGGCCGTGTACACGGGCCCCGCGGGCTCGCAGAGCAGGAGCGTGCCTGCCTCAGTCCCCGACGGGGCTTCAGTGCCTGGCTCGGCCTGCAGCCGCCGCAGCCAGCGGTCCTGCAGCCCCAGCAGCTCGGCGTACGGCACCCGACCCAGGCGCACGAGGCGAACGGCGGGTTGCCGCATCGTGCCCACCGCTGCGTCCGCGGGACCCCGCCCTCTCCCTGGGCCTGGGGGCGTGGCATGAGGGGCGGGGACTCAGGGGCACGCCCCAAGCCACGGCTCCCAGGTGCGTGTTAAAAGCTGGAGGGGGGATGTGTGATACCAGGACCCAGCGCAGGCCGGCCTCGTTCGTTCATTCAACAACCAGTATTTAGTGCCTGCTGTGTTCTGCAGGCGCTGCCCTAGGCGCTTGATACAGCGGTGCGTAGCGTATGAGAAAGCTCTGTCCCGGTAAGCTTACATTCTTACAGCAGACAATAAGTATTTAAGTATTAAGTAAATAAAGTTATTTCACGTATAAGGTGTTAAGTGCTGTGAAAAGAAAAATAAAACAGGGTAACGTGGTGTGTCCTGGGTTGAGCCCCTGGGGGGTCGCAAGAGGGAGATTAGCTTGCCTACAAGGTTATTGGTGGGGATAGGGAGAACTTAAAAGATCAGCACCTGGAAGAAAGTGAAGGAAGGAGGAATTTGTAGGCAGAGCGAGAAGTTGGCCTGCAAAATGGTTTCAGCAGAGGCCTTTACCAATCTCAAGGGATGCTTGGAGCCTAGGATGACCCTTCAGAGTAGTTCCACGTTAAAGCAAGGGGGTCAGAAACTCATATCCTTGCATTGACCAGTCATGGATACAGGCTACACCTGGAGAGGTGCTGTGATTTTTTTTTTTTTTTT
>NW_012115211.1:1970261-2010676 GCF_000951035.1 Colobus angolensis palliatus | reverse complement strand
TTCTTGCTTTAACAAATTATTTTCTTTAACACACCAGAGGTGGGGTTTTTTGATTTTTTTTTTTTTTTTTGGCAAGACTGTTTCCCTTGATGGAGGGGGGCTCCCAGAGAAGGACTCAGTTGTGAATCATCAGCAACCAACTCCAGAAGGTGAGGGAATGACTGTCTAGGCCCTGAGCGGGTGTCTGGACCATAACATCAGCTATGTTGCAGTTAGAATATCATTTAAACAAGTCTGAATTCAATGAACTTTTACTAAAGACTTTTCAGACACCATAGGTGTCTGAAAAACATTTCATAAACATAGACATAAAGATCCTAAGCAAATATTAGCAAATCAAATCCAGCAGTTTATAAAAGGATTAATACATCTTGGTGAAGTAGGATTTATCCCAGGAGTGCAAGGTTGGTTTTGCATTCTGAAATCAAACAATGTAATTTACCTTAAAAGAGAAAAGTCTCCATTGGAAGAAATAATAAAACAAAAACTTTTTTTTAAATAAAAGCTATGATTATGTTCAATACATACAGATAAATCTGTTGGCAAAAATAAACACCTCTTCTGACCAAAATACTCAACAAACTAGGAATAGAAGAGAAATTTTCCAGTCTGATGAAGTGTTCAAATTATCAGGGTTTGGACAAGAGAAATCACGTATGTATTATTTTAATCAAATGTTTTATTTGAGACAATTGGAGACGCATATGCAGTTGTAAGCAATAATACGGACAGATTATGTGTATCCTTTACCCAGCTTCCCCCAATGGAAACACCTTGCAAAACTGTAGTACAATATCACAGCCAGGATACTGACATTGATACAGTCAAGATGCAGAATATTTTCATCACCACAAGGATCCCTCGTGTTGCTCTTTGTAGTTACACTGCTTGTTAATTCCTGGCGAACGTCTGTGTTGTATAGATGGATGGAATCATACGGTATGCAACCTAAATTTTTTTTTCACTCAGCATAATTCTCTGGAGACTTATCCAAGTTGTTGCATGTATCAATAGTTCATTTCTTTTTATTGATGAGTAGTAGTCCATAGTATGAATGTACCGCAGTTTATTTAGCCATTCGCTCACTGAAGAGCACCTGGTTTGTTTCCAGTTTTCAGACATTCTGAGTAAAGGTACTGTAGACATTTGTGTACAGGTTTTTGTGTGAACGTAAGTTTTCACTTCTCCAGAATAAATGTCCAGGAGTGCAGTTGCTGGGTTGCATGGTAGTTACATGTTTCCTTTTTTAAGAAATTATCAAAATGCTTTCCAGAGTGGCTATACCATTCTACATACCCACCACCAGTGTATGAATGATCCAGTTTCTCTGCATCCTCATGAGCATTAGCTTTTATTTTAGCCATTCTAATAGGTGTGTGGTGGTGTCTTGTGGTTTTAATTTGTATTTTCCTATTGACTAATGATGTAAGATATCTTTTCATGTGCTTATTTACCACGTGTATATTCCCTTCAGTGAAATGTCTGTTCATGTCTTTTGCCCATTTTCTGATTGTTTTTTGTACTGTTGAGTTTTTAGATATCTTTATACATTCTAGATATTAGCCCTTTGTCGAATATGTGCTTTGTAAATAGTTTCTCACAGTGTATGGCTTGTATTTTCATCCTCTTAACTGTATCCTTTGCAGAGCAAAAGTTTGTCATTGTGATAAGGTCCAATTTATCCACTTTTCCTTTTATTGATGCTTTTGGTTTAATAACTCTTTGCCCAGCCCTAGATCCTGAAGACCTTCTACTGTCTATTTTTTTAAAGATTTTTTTATTTTACATTTAAGTCTATGATACATTTTGAGTTATTTTTTAAAATAGGTGTAAAACTTTGGTTGCTGTTGCTGTTGTTCTTCTTTTGTTTGTTTGCATATGCATGTTACATTATGCCAACACCATTTGTTCAAAAGGCTATGTTTCCTCCATTGAATTGCTTTTATGCCTTGTCAAAACCAGTGGCACATATTTGTGTAATCCTATTTCCAGTTGCTGTATTCTGTTCCATTGATCTATATGTTTATTCCTCTACCAATACAGGTTGAGCATCCATAATCTAAAAATCTGAAATCTGAAATGCTCCAAAATCCTAAACTTTTTGAGTACTGACATTACACCACCAGTGGAAAATTTCATACCTGAACTTATGTGAGTTGCAGTCAAAACACAGGTGCACAACACGCAGTTCATGCAACATCCCCAAGGGGAAAAGACCCTCCCAGCTCTTTTCTGCTGCAATATTTCTGCTCACACCTGGATTTCCCCATGCATTCCCACAAAGGGTAATTAAATGGCCTGTGTGCAGGCTGGACACACCAACAACACGTTTCCCAAAATGCCCCACATGGAGCCAAGATCTATGTGCATTACTCACTGCATTTTTTTGCTTATTCTCTGCTGTGTGGTGTAAATATATTGTTGAAAATGTCAAAAAGATCTGAAGATACCCCTGTGAATATCAGTGATAAGAAAAAGAGGAAGCATTTATGTTTATCTATAGCACAGAAAGTCAAGTTGTTGGAGAAACTGGACAGTGGTGTAAGTGTGAAACATCTTACAGAAGAGTATGGTGTTGGAATGACCACCATATATGACCTGAAGAAACAGAAGGATAAACTATTGAAGTTTTATGCTGAAAGTGATGAGCAGATACTATTGAAAAATAGAAAAACACTTCATAAAGCTAAAAATGAAGATCTTGATCGTGTATTGAAAGAGTGGATCCGTCAGCGTCGCAGTGAACACATGCCACTTAATGGTGTGCTGATCATGAAACAAGCAAAGATCTATCACAATGAACTAAAAATTGAGGGGAACTGTGAATATTCAACAGGCTGGTTGCAGAAATTTAAGAAAAGACATGGCATTAAATTTTTAAAGATTTGTGGCAATAAAGCATCTGCTGGTCATGAAGCAGCAGAGAAGTTTACTGGCAAGTTCAGTAATGATGATGAACAAGATGGTAACTTGGAAGAATTCTGTATGTCAAGTGAGAAAAAAATAATGTCTGACCTTCTTACGTATACAAAAAATATACATCCAGAGACTGTCAGTAAGCTGGAAGAAGAGGATATCAAAGATGTTTTTAACAGTAATAATGAGGCTCCAGTTGTTCATTCATTGTCCAATGGTGAAGTAACAAAAATGGTTCTGAATCAAGGTGATCAAGATAATGATAATGAAGATGATGTTAACACTGCAGAAAAAGTGCCTATAGACGACATGGTAAAAATGTGTGATGGGCTTATTAAAGGACTAGAGCAGCATGCATTCATAACAGAACAAGAAATCATGTCAGTTTATAAAATCAAGGAGAGACTTCTAAGACAAAAAGCACATTAATGAGGCAGATGACTCTGAAAGAAACATTTAAAAAAGCCATCCAGAGGAATGCTTCTTCCTCTCTACAGAACCCACTTCTTGGTCCCTCAGCTGCTTCTGATGCTTCTTCTCACCTAAAAATAAAATACAGTGTACAGTAACCTTTTAGTCAAAACATAGCATCATACTTGGAAACTGAAAGCCTACTGTTATTTGTTATTGTTGCTTAACAGCTGATATAGGTATTCTCGTGACACTACTGTGCTGGCTCACTTAACCTGAATACACTATTTTTTCATTGTATTACTGGTATGTCATATTTTTTACTGTTAAGTACTTATGTGTGAATAAGTGTTAGAAAATGATTGCTTATTGGTAGCGTATAAATTCAGAATCAGGAATGATGGTGATGCCAAACAATCACAGATCATCCACATGGGTGGTGGAGATCTTAACACCTTTGCTTTCTGATGGTTCAGTGTATCCATACTTTGTTTCATGCCAAAATTATTTAAATTATTGTATAAAATTACCTTCAGGCGATGTGTATAAAGTGTATATGAAACATAAATGAACTTTGTGTTTAAACTTGGATCCTGTCCTCAAGCTATCTCATTGTGCATGTATAAATATTTCAAACTAAAAAAAAAAAAGAAAAAATCTAAAATCTGAAACACTTCTGGTCCCAAGCATTTCAGATAAGGGATATTCAACCTGCACTGCAGTCTTGATTGCTGTAACTATATAATAAATCTTGAAATCAGGTAGCATGATTGATTCCACTTTATTTTTTCCTCAAAATGGTTTTAGTTATTCTAGTTCCTTTGCCTTTCCATACAAATTTTGGAACGATATGTATGTCTAAAAAATACTGTTGGAGCCGGGCGCAGTGGCTCATGCCTGTAATCCCAGCACTTTAGGAGGCTGAGGCAGGTGAATCACAAGGTCAGGAGATCGAGACCATCCTGGCTAACATGGCGAAACCCCATCTCTACTAAAAATACAAAAACAAAGTTAGGCGGGCGCCTGTAGTCCCAGCTACTTTGGAGGCTGAGGTGGGAGAATGGTGTGAACCCAGGAGGTGGAGCTTGCAGTGAGCCAAGATTGTGCCACTGCACTCCAGCCTGGGCGACAGAGCGAGACTCCATCTCGAAAAAAACAAAAACAAAAACAAAAAACTGTTGGTAGATCTGGATTGGTGGCCACATAAAAATTTTTGGGATTTTTATAGGAATTGCATTAAAATTTATTATCAACTTGGGGAGAATTGACATATATGCTACATTGGGTCTTCCAGTCCATGAACACAGTATCTCTCACCATTTATCTAGATCTTCTTTGACTTGTTTCATCAACACTTTGTAGCTTTCAGCATACAAATCCTATGTGTGTTTTGTTAGATTTATACCTAAGTATTTCACTCTTTTTTGAGTGATTGTAAATGGTATTTAAAATTTTTGTTTCCACTGCGAGTATGTAGAAATGCAGTTGATTCTTGTATATTTATCTTGGGTCCTACTTCTTTACTAAACTCACTTACTAGTCCTATGAGTTTTTTGTAGATTCTTTAGGATTTTCTATGGAGACCATCATGTCGTCTGCAAATTGGGACAGTTCGATTTTCTTCCTTTCTGATATGTATGCCTGTAATCCCCCTTTTTTTGCCTTATAGCACTGACTAAAACTTCAGTACTGTGTTGAGTAAGAGTAGTAATAGCAGACATCCTTGCTTTGTTTCCAGTCTTGGAGGGAAAACATTAAGTCTTTCACCATTAAATATAATGTTTGCTATAGGTTTTTGGTAGATGCTTTTTATCAAGCTGAGGAAGTTCTCCCTTTACTGCAATTTTTCTCAGAGTTTTTATCATGAATGGTGTTGAAATTTGAGAAAACTTTTTCTGTACTGATTGATAGAATCATGTGATTTTTCTTTAGCCCATTAATATGTACATTACATTGACTGTTTTTTGAATGTTGACTAGCCTTGCATAGCTGGAATAAACCCCAGCTGTATAAATCTTTTACTACTTTCTTGCATTTGATTTGCGAATATTTCATTGAAGATTTTTTGCATCTAAGTTTATGAGGGTTATTGCCTGTAGTTTTCTTTCTTTTGTACTTCTTTGCCTGATTTGAGTAGAAGGGAAATACTAGCTTCATAAGATGAATTTTTAAATCTTCAACTTTTAAGTTCAGGGGTACATGTGCAAGATGTGCAGGTTTGTTACATAGGTAAACTTGTGCCATGGTGGTTTGCTGCACAGATCATTCCATAACCTAGGTATTAAGCCCAGCATCCATTAGCTCTTCTTCCTTATGCTCTCTGTCTCCCCACCCCACCCCTGATAGGCCCTGGTGTGTGTTGTTCCCCCACCCCATGTGTCCATGTGTTCTCATCATTCAACTCCCACTTGTAAGTGAACATGGGGTGTATGGTTTTCTGTTCCTGCATTAGTTTGCTGAGGATAATGACTTCCAACTCCATCCATGTCCCTGCAAAGGACATGATCTTGTTCCTTTTTATTGCTGCATAGTATTCCATAATGTGTATGTACCACATTTTCTTTATCAAGTCTATCATTGATGGGCATTTGGATTGATTCCATGTCTTTGCTATTGTGAATAGTGCAAATGAACATACATGTGCGTGTATCTTTATAATAGAATGATTCATACTCCTTTAGGTACATACCCAGTAATGGGATTGCTGGGTCAAATGGTTATTTCTGCCTCTAGGTCTTTGAAGAATCACCATACTTGTCTTCCACAATGATTGAAGTAATTAACATTCCCACCAACAGTATAAAAGCATTCCTTTTTCTCTGCAACCTCACCAGCATCTGTTGTTTTTTGACCTTTTAATAATCACCATTCTGACTGGCATGAGATGGTGTCTCATGGTGGTTTTGATTTGCATTTCTCTGATGATTAGTGATGTTGAGCTTCCCCCCGCCCCCATTTGTTTATTTATTTATGTAAGAGACAGGCTCTCACTATGTTGCCCAGGCTGGTCTTAAACACCTGGCCTCAAGCTATGGACACTTTAAAGGATCTGTATTCTGCTGTTGTTGGATGCAGTGTTCTATAAATGTTAATTAGAATCAATGGTTAATGATATTGGGTGAGTTGTTCTATATCCTTGCTGATTTTCTGTCTCATTGTTCTACTGATTGTTGAGAGAGAGGTGTTGAAAGCTCCAACTGTTGTGGATTTATGTATTTCACCTTTGGATTCTGTAAGTTTTTGCTTCACGTATTTTGTGTCTCTGTTGTTTGATACATACACATTTATGATTGCTATGTCTTCCTGGTGAATTGACCCTTTTATTATTATATAGTGTTCTTCTCTGTCTCTAATAATTTTCTTTCCCCTGAAGCCTACTTTATATGATATTATTGTAGTCACTCTGCTTTCCTTTGGTTAGTTTTACATGATATATCCCTTTTCACCCTCTTACTTTCTTTTTTTTTTTAATTATTATACTTTAAGTTCTAGGGTACATGTGCATAACGTGCAGGTTTGTTACATATGTATACTTGTGCCATGTTGGTGTGCTGCACCCATCAACTCGTCAGCACCCATCAATTCGTCATTTATATCAGGTATAACTCCCAATGCAATCCCTCCCCCCTCCCCGCTCCCCATGATAGGCCCCGATGTGTGATGTTCCCCTTCCCGAGTCCAAGTGATCTCATTGTTCAGTTCCCACCTATGAGTGAGAACATGCCACCCTCTTACTTTCAACCTGCCTTTAGTGTTATACAGTCACATACCACATAACGATGTTTTGGTTAACAACAGACCACATATATGATGGTAGTCTCATAAGATTATAATGGAGCTGAAAAATTTCTGTTGCCTAGTGACAACCTGATGATTCTGATGCTACTATGTGTATGTCTTAGTTTTTTTTTTTTCCCCCAGCTGAGGATTTATTGGCGTAAATGCAACCATATAAAAACATAAGTTATGAAAAACACAGTCACGATGTGCCCTCCCCATCCCCCCAGCCCAGGCCCCTAAAACCCCCTTCTGTGGGAAGGAGGGAGAGGAAGGGGGAGCCCTGAAACCACCTAGGAACGCTCAGCCCCTGGGCCCGTGCAGGTGGGGAGAGCCGGGCCTCAGCGCATCCGGTAGTCAGTGGAGCAGGACAGCTCGCACAGCTAGCCCTTGAAGTCCAGGTCGATGGTGAAGTCCAGGTCCCGGTTGTTCTTGGTGTTGAGCCGCGTGCCAATGGTGCTGAAGATCTCCTCGCCCGTCTTCATGGTCAGGTAGTCCTCCATGTAGAACACTGTCTGCTTCCAGTGTGTGTACGGGGACTCAGGGCTGGTGGAGAAGCCGGTCCTCTTGTGGCAGCGCGTGAACTCGATGTTGAAGTAGGCCACCAGGGCATGCACGTAGTCATTTTGCTTCACTTGCAGGCAGAATGGGGAGGTGAAGGTCAGGTCTTCCACCTTGACGGTGTAGATGTCCACCTCCTTTATGAGGCAGGCGTTGGTGACCAGCTGTTTGGGGTCCACCACATCCACTAGGGGCTCCTTGATGGCCACATCTTTGATGCAAGACATGTTGAAGCCATACACGTTCTCCTACCAGTGGATCTTGTAGTCTTTGTACTGCTGGTCCTCGATAGCCGTCACATACAGCATGGCCCGGTCTGGGAAGATGAGGCCGTCGGGCACCAGCCACTTGTCCCGGGCGTAAAGCACGGTGTTGAGCATGGACTCGTAGAAGAGGCAGTAGCCCATCCACTCGCTGATGATGATGTCCACCTTCTCCACTGGGAGCTCCACCTCCTCCACCTTCCCCTTGATGATGGTTACCACGTGGTCTCACTTGTTGGCTTTGACGATCTTCACCGCATAATCAGAGATACTGGAACGCTCGATCCCAATGACCTTGCGGGCCCGGCCTTGGTGGCGAACATGCAGAGGATGCCAGTGCCCGAGCCGACGTCCAACACCACCTTGTCCTTGAAGAGGTGCTGGTTGTGAAACATGGAGTTGCACTACGTGAGGGTACGCACCTAGTCCTTCAACATCTCCTCGTGGATGCCAAAGTGGGCGTAGGATTCAAAGTAGTAATCTTTGGATGTCATGTCCTCAGCATTGGACTTCTCACTGCTTTCCTCCTGGCCACAGGACACCTCCATGATGCAGTTCACGGCCTTGGCTGCCGCCATCTTCACCCGCAACTACTCCTCCTCCAGCTGCCAAGACTCCCCACCATGTATGTCTTAGTTTTAACTAAAAAAATTTAAAAGTTTTAGAAAAGAAAAAATTTAAAAATAGAAAAAAAGCGTATAGAATAATGATATAAAGAAAATATTTTTATACAAGTATACAATGTGTGCTGTAGGCCATTATTATAGAAAGAGTCAAAAAGTTTAAACATTTAAATGTTTATAAAATAAAAGTGTTACAGTAAGTTAAGGTTAACTTGTTTTTGAAGAAAGAAAAATATTTTAAAATAAAGGTAGTATAACCTAAGTGTGCAATGTTTACACCTACAGTAGTGTACAATAATGTTTTAGGCCTTCACATTCACTCACTGTTCACACACAGACTCACCCAGGACAACTTCCAGCCCTGCAAGCTTCATTCATGGTAAGTGCCCTATATACCACATTTTTACTCTCCCTTTACTACGTTTTGATATGTTTAGATACACAGATACTTACCATTGTTTTACAGTTGCCTACGTTATTCAGTACAATAATGTGCTGTACAAGTTTGTAGCCTAGGAGCAGTAGGCTATAGCATATAGCCTAGGTGTATAGTAGGCTTATACCATCCATGTTTGTTTGTAAGTGTGCTCTGTGATGTTCACACAATGACGTAATTACCTAACAACTCATTCTCAGAGTATGTCCCTGTTGTTAAGCCATGCATAATTGTATTTAAAGTGAGTTTTTTGGGAGCCCCAGATTGGAGGATTGCTTGAGGCTGGGAGTTTGAGAGTAGCCTGGACAACAGAGTGAGACCTTGTCTCTACAAAAAAAAAAATTCGCTAGGTGTGGTGGTATTCACCTGCAGTACTAGCCACTTGGGAGGCAGAGGCAGGGAGGATTGCTTGAGCCCAGGAATTTGAGATTACAGTGAGCTGCGATCATACCACTGCACTGCAGCCTGGGAAACAGAGCAAGACCCTGTCTCTTAATTATTATTATTGTTATTATTTTGAGAAAGGGTCTCACTCCATTGCCCAGGCTGGAGTGCAGAGGCATGATCTCAGCTCACAGCAACCTCTGCCTCCCAGGTTCAAGTGATTCTCGTGCCTCAGCCACCCGAGTAGCTGGAATTACAGGTGTATGCCCCCATGCCCAGCTAATTTTTGTAGCTGTAATAGAGATGGGTTTTTGCCATGTTGGCCAGGCTGGCCTTGAACTCCTGGCCTCATGTGATCCATCCATCTTGACCTCCCAAAGTGCTGGGATTACAGGTGTGAGCCACCATGTGAGCCAAGACCGTATCTCTTTGAAAATAATAAATAAATAAAATAGTATTTTATAGACAGCATGTAGTTAGGTCATTCTTTTTTCCACTCTGCCAGTCTGTCTTTTAATTGATGTATTCTGACCATTTAGATTTAAGGTAATGTTGATATATTAAAGCTTAAGTCTTACCTTTTATTTTTTGTTACCTCTTTGTTCTGTGTATTCTCTGTTTTCTTTTTCTGATTTTCTGTGCTCAGCATCACTAATCATCAAGGAAATATAAATTAAAACCACAATGAAATTCCATTACATTCTTACTGAATGGTTAAAATGTAAAAGACTGACAACATCAAATGTTGGCAAGGTTGTACTACAACCAGAACTCTCATATATTTTTGATGGTAGTGTAAAATGGCGCAGACACTTTCAGAAATGGTCTGGCATTTCTTATAAAACTAAATATACACTGACCCTATAATTTAGTTTTAATCCTAGGAATTTACTCACAATAAAGGAAAACACCTATACCACAAAAACGCTTATATGACAATGTTCACTGAAAATTTATTACTAATACCCTAAACTGGAAACTGCTGAAGTATCTATCAATAAAATAATGGATATTCCGTGGTATCTTCATGAAATGGAATATTACTCAGCAATTAAAATGGGCAAATTATGAGTTCCATAGTGTGTGGCTCACAGCAATCTCAAGTACTATGACTAAGCTAAGCACTTCATGAATTTGATCTTACTGAATCCTTCTAGCCTTATGAGATAATCACTATTATTGCCAAGTGCTTTGTGTTTATTTTCTTAACTTTTACTGCTCTCTGAGGTAGCATCCTCACACAAACTGAAATACAATTTAATTCTGATGCTAACCACCCAGTGTTGGCAGTGGACTCCACAGGTTTAATGGCACAATCCCCAGTAAAACTATTTTCACTTCAGATGTCAGCTGCATTTTGGGGGGTCCCTAAGCCACCTGTGCTTCTGACCAACTGGCTGTAAATTCAAAGTTTCACATGACCCCCAAAGGTACAATAATTTTCTAGAATGACTCACAGAACTCAGGAAGGCACTAATGATACAAGTCAGGACCAGTTAAATGAAGATCCACGTGGGTGGAGTCTGGGAGGGTTCTGAATGGAGAGCATTCATGACCTCTCCCCCATGGCATCACCTTCCTAGCACATCACTGTGTTCACCAACTGGGAAGCTCTACTGAGCTTTGGTGTTCAGAGTTTTTATTGTGGTCTCATTACATAGGCATGATTGCTTGGATCATTGGTCACATGACTGGACTCAATCTTTCACAGTCCTCCTCCTCTCCTAGGAGATTGACCCAACCCTCTAATTACATTGTTGGTCTTTCTGGTGACCATCCTCACCCTGTGTCATCTCATTAGTTAGCATAAACTCAGGTGTAATCTAAGGAGCTCATAAATAACAAAGACACTCCTGCTACTTAGGAAGTTCTAAGGGTTTAAAGTCTCTTTACCAGAAACCAGGGACAAAGGCCAGTCAAGTTATTTATTACACAATAGGTAGGCATTATTATTATTATTATTTTATTTAATAGAGACGGGGCTGAGCACAGTGGCTCACACCTGTAATCCCAGCACTTTGGGAGGCCGAGGTGGGTGGGGATCACTTGAGGGCAGGAGTTCGAGACCAGCGTGGCGAACATGGTAAAACCCCATCTCTACCAAAAATATAACAAATTAGCTGGTTGTGGCGGCACATGCCTGTAATCCCAGCTACTCAGGAGGCTGAGGCAAGAAAATTGCTTGAATCTGGGAGGTGGAGGTTACGGTGAACCAAAATTGGGCCACTGCCCTCCATCCTGGGGTGACAAAGTGAGACTCTATCTCAAAAAAAAAAAATAGAGACAGGGTCTCACTATATTGGCCAGGCTGGCCTGAAACTCCTGACCTCAACCATTTCTCTTACTGCAGCCTCCCTAAATGTTGGGAATACAAGTGTGAGCCATCATGCCTGGCCAATAAAATTATTGTCCTCATTTTAGAGGTAAGTAGGGACCTATATTGATTGCTCAAAGTTACACAGTAAGTAGCAGAATTAGGACGGGAACCTAGGTATGTCTGAATACAATCTTGCTATTGTCTAGTATATATATTGTCTGAAAGTTACTGCCACATGCTATTTGTTGAATGAATAAATTAACAGGAAAAGATCACAGGTGATTCTGAAATTTCTACCTTGTGTGAACTGAGAATGATCAAGGCCTTTTTCAGAATTTCATTGATGCTAGATACATTTATATTTGTAGGTCCTATCCCATATTAAAGTGTGTCTGTATCCCACATCAAGTATTATTTTTTTTTGCTGAAAAAAATATTGAAAGGATTTTTAAAAATTTCTTTAGAAATCATTTGGCTACATGCACTCAAGTTATTATAGGATTTGATTTCATGGCAGTCGCAGTGCATGGGTGCAGTGTTTCCAAAGTGAGAAACTTGAACTTACGAATTACTTTCAAATGTAATAAAATGTTTATAAATAGTTCAGTACAGCCTAAGCTGCTATAACAAAGAGACTTCTTAGTACAGTGAGAGTACAGGGCTAGTAGGCAGGATTCTACCTCAGCATCCACTCCAGCTCTTGCCTTAAGGTCTGCATCACAGCCAGGGACAAAGCAGCCACATTCACAATGACAAAGAGCATCATTTGCACAGACTGCACTGCTCATGTGCCCCTGGAATTGTCCATACTAGTAACTCTCACAAGTGTATAGGGAGAAAGATGAAGAAGAGCTCATCCCCTACTGCACAACCAAAAGTGGCAGGTATCACTTATACTCACTTCCCATGGGCAGAACTTAGTCACATGACCACATCTAGCTTCAAAAGAGGCTGGAAGTGTAGTCTTTTACTGAGTGACCCTTGCACCTACCTAAAACCTAGTTCTACTTATAAAGGAAGAAGGGGATATATTGTAGTCACTATCATAATTAAATTGCATACACAAGTAATGAAGTTGGTATAAATTTATGTTGGTAGACATTTAATTAAAAGTTTATTGTTTTTGACTTTATAGTTTTTTGTATTTTGGTTGTTAAAAAAAAAGTGGGAGGGTTGTTCTTAAACATTTTTTTTAGGCCCTTGAAAAGTTTGTCAGCTCCAAGTGCTGTGCCTAATGGATACACAATCTCTGTGGATCATGAGGCCACTAACAAGAGAAGGAATGCAGGGTGGCTGTGATTGCTCTCTGCTTGGTCCCCCTTCTAGGTAGGAAGGCAGCCCCTATGAACTGGGTAGGCTAGATTCAGTATGCAATTTGTGGGGCTAAGGGAGTGCAGACACTCAAACAAATATTAACTAATCCTTACGTAGCCGGGGTTATAGTCCATGAGGCTGAGGGTGGGACAGGAAGCAGGGAGAGGCAGGGAGAAGGGAATAACAACTAGAATGAGACTCAGGGCCAAGAAATTGGTAAGGAAGACAAAATAACATGAACAAACATGCACAATGATAGGTTTCAGAGCAGATTATGAAAGTCATTGTGAGTCATCGGTGGTAGTGGTGGTGTTTAAAAGAAACAGTGTCTAGATAACGCTGGGCTCTGAAGGAAAAAGAGGTTGGATTACACAAGGTCTTGCCTCAGGACATCTACAGTTTATAAATAAATATGCCCAAAGTGGGGAAAGTAACTCTAATGACCTGTTTCCTGTAGAAGATGCTCCAGGCCGAGAACTGTCCTGATATAAAGTAGGAGCTATTAGTAGGCAGGCCGGGAATCTAGGTTCATGTTTGGCCTCTATCACTATTTATTTGAGAATGTGAGCTCCTTTGGAGTAGGTAATGCATAGTTTCATCTGTGGATCCTCACCTAGCCTAGTGCCTGGCACTTACTAAGTTCTTAGTAAATTCTTACAGAATCAATGAACAATTTGTTAAATAACTTGCTGCGTATCCTTGAACTGAGACCTTTTACCAGGGGTCTTAAACCTAAAAGGAAACAGTGGGTCAGGGTGGCCTCCAGGTCCCTAGTGACCTCAAATTTTCAAGATGTGAGGACTGATATTTGGCTACTGTCACACTAAGAAATGCACCTCATAGCATGCAAAATCAAATCTGAACTCAACCCACACATCTCAGCTCAAAGACTGCCTCCACAATGCCTCCCCTACCCCTTTCCTCAACAAATTGTGCCTCTGCTGACACTCTTCTACCTTGGTTATTCTCAGTTGAGTTCATTACCTTTCCTTACCCCCTCAGGCCTGTGACCTGAGAACACAGAGTAAAAGCTTACACTTAGGTAAAATTTACCGTGTGTCAGGTGCTCTAAAGGGTTTAAAATCATCAGTGCATTTAATATCTTGATGACCCAGAAAGTAGGTGCTATGATTATCCTCATTTCAGAGATGAGAAAACTGAGGTACAGAGTAAGTAACTTTCTTACCGTTAGGCTGCTAGTGAGTGGCAGGGACAAGATTCAAATCTGGGTAGCAATCTCCAGAGTCCGTAACCAGTTCCCTATCTTGTTCATCTTTAAATGCCCCATAATAAACATCCCATGGTCAGCACATAGTAGGTGTGCAGTAAATGTTTGCCGAATAAATGAATAAACAAATGCAGTAAACTAGGAAACAGGGTATCAGAAGGGCATGGAGTTCCCCCAAATACCCATCTGCCTGTTGGGCCTCTTAACCTTTCCCCAACATATTGAGTTAGTTTGTTGGTCCATCCATCCACTCACTTGTCCATCCATCCATTCAATGACTAGTTACTGTCCTAATCACCTCCCCAACACCCCACATTGGGACCAGGGATACAAAACTGAATTGGCACAGACAGATGGACTTATTCACAGACAATGGCAGTACAGCATCACATGAGCTACACAGAAGACAGAGCCACTAACTCTGCCCAGGCAGGGTCAGAGAACACTTTTTAGTCTATGGGACAGAGATGCAACCTGGATTTTTAAAAATCTATCTCCAGGTCCCTGGTGGGCCAGGGTCCTCCCTGACCCCAGCCCATATAGCTGGAGACAGAATAGCCTGTCCTCCCAGCTGCTGGCTGCAAACTTGCCTTGGGGAGTCCATAGCTCTGTCCATGGTCTGAATACTGGTGCTCTTGCCAGCTGCCATGCCCCTAGATTAAGCCATATGTTTTGGATCCTGGTTCTGAGTGTTGACCCTGAGCCTTTAGTGCCAGGCTCACAGCCAAGCATAGCCCACTTGCCAGATCCTTTCAGGTCTCTCCCTTTTAGCTGGGGGTGCAGGGGGTGGGGTGAGGGTGGAAGGACATATGGCATATCCCTAGACATGTGCTAAGATACAGACCTGGGACCTCTCAGTTACGTGATTGCCAGTTTCATTGACCCCTTCCTCAGACTCTAAGGAAATTAAGGCCAGACTAAGAAAGGACTCAGGCTGGAGCAGGTCCCTGAGGGCTCAACCACACTTGTATATATTCTGCCTGTCAGAGCTGGCCTGGTCCCAGATACCATCTAGGTCCCTGCCTACCCTGAGGCTCTGTAATGGGCATACAGTGAAAGAGACAGACCTGGACTTCAGGGCTCCTGATCCCAGTCTGACATTTGTTCCACTATAAAAAGGGGGTCTGGAATTCATTTTCAGTAATGAAGCCTTTCTCAATGAAATCTTAACCATTATATAAAGGAGAACGGCTTGCCTGAAGTAGAGTTAGGGCATCCAAAAGATCACTGTCTTGGCCTCTGCCTCCCTTTCTCAGCCTTTAAGTCACTTCTAATAAACCTGTCTCATTTTTTATCATTAGATCTCAACAGTGGAAGTTGGTCCAGTGAGGTCCTAAGTCTTTGCGGAAATGGCAACTACTTCCCTCCGGCCTGTTTCACTCACTTCCTTCACCTTCCTCACTAGAACCAGAGACCTTTCAAAAACCTAGGTCTGTCTTTGCTACCCTCCAGTTTAAAAACATCCATTTCGCAGGGCTTGGTGTCTCATTCCTTTAGTCCCAGTGCTTTGAGAGGCTAAGATGGGAGGATTGCTTGAAGCTAGGATTTCGAGACCAGCCTGGGTGGCATAGGGAGACCCTGTCTCTACAAATTTTTCTTTTTAATTAGCCAGGTGTGGTGGTGTGTGCCTGTAGTTCCAGCTACTTGGGAGGCTGAGGTGAGAAGATCACTTAAACCCAGGAATTCGAGGCTACAGTCAGCCATCACCACATCACTGCACTCTAGCCTGAGTGACAGAGCAAGACCCTATCTCAAACATCAGAAATAAACAAATTCACTTGTCCAACAATATTTACATAAGGACTATTATATTCCTTGCACTTCTAGCTCCTTTCATTGTGGCAGGAACTGAAGTAGGAGCTAGAAGTGCAATGAATATAACAGTCCTTGCCTGTTTGTTGTGGTAGGGGAGCCAAAAAATCTGGTGACAATAAAATAAATTACTAAACAGAGTCTGGTGATAGAGCCTAAAACAGGAGAGTGGTCTGAGGAGGCTGAAGGACAAGCCAGTGCCATCCAGGAGAAAACTGTTCAGCCAGAGATAAGAGCCTGTGTTAAGGTTTAGGGTGGCAGCTTTAGGAAAACAGAAGGCTCAATGATGGTGCTGTGAAATGAGACCAGAGAGATGCACAGAGGCCAGGCCATGGAACACCCTAAAGATCGCTTCCAGGTTGTTGGTCTGCATCTTAAAGAGCAAAGGGAATACAATTGAATGGTTTTAAATAAGGTAGTGACAAAATGCCATTTTTGTTTTAAGATCAAGCTGGTTGTTATGTGGAGAACAGGCTGGAGGAAGGCAAGAGTAAAGGCAGAGAGGCCTATTAATAAGACATTCATGGCTGGGCGTGGTGGCTCATGTATGTATAATCCCAGCACTTTGGGAGGTGGAGACTCAAGGATAGCCTGAGCCCAGGAGTTCGAGACCAGCCTGGGCAACATAGTGGAACCCCATCTGTACAAAACATAAAGGTAAAAAAATAGCCAGGTGTGATGGTGCATGCCTGTGGTCCCAGCTACTTGGGAAGCTGAGGCAAGAGGATCTCTTGAGTCCAAGAGGTTGAGGCTGCAGGGAAATGTGTTCATACCACAGAACTGTAGCCTGGGACAACATAACAAGACCTTGTCTCAAAAAAAAAAAAAAAATTGTTATAGTCCAAGTGAGAGATGACATTGAGAAGTTGTGCTAAGCATGGGTACTGTGTGTTCCATACACCTAACACTCCTTCTTCCAACCTTCATTCAGGCCCCAGGGAAACACTTTCCCACATATCTTGCCCTACATCCTCAAAACAAAAAATCATATATTTTACATACAATAAAATGCTCACATGTAAGTGCCTAGTTTGAGGAGCTTGCACAAGTGTATACACCTCTGTAACCACCACCCACTCAAGCATGGATAGAGACCACTTACATTATTTCCACCACATGACTGTGTCTAAAGTTCTATGGGTTGTGCTGCTGCTCACACCGGAAATAGCCACTGCTCTCGAGTGAGGAAAGCAAGTAA
Source organism: Colobus angolensis palliatus (assembly GCF_000951035.1). Classification (NCBI taxonomy): domain Eukaryota; kingdom Metazoa; phylum Chordata; class Mammalia; order Primates; family Cercopithecidae; genus Colobus; species Colobus angolensis. Next base: position 1,993,436 of record NW_012115211.1, on the reverse strand, counting down.
GTGGCAGAAGCTCATGGGTATGAAAAGCACACATCAATTAATCCTATGAAGTCTTTTCTCTCACATAGCATGAATGCCTAATGGGGTATCATTTTCCAGAAGAGCATAGTCCATTTTCTTGCTTCTTTTTGTGTTCCAATTTGTAGTTTTGGAGGAATTCAGGAATTGCTCACTATTTGCAATAGTTGCATGTGGCAGCTAATAAATATGTTGCAGTATTAAACAACTCATACTACTCTAATATTGTTGTGCGTGTAGGTCTAGTTATAGACCTACATATACATGATATTGATTCTTTATGGACTTAGCTATTGTGTTAAGGAATGATGAAAATTCTAATATGAGTGGTAGTGATTGATGAAATAAAAATAGAATGTATTATATGTATTTACCATTTTATAAATCTGTTTAACATATAAATATAGTTTGTGTTGTGTAATTATGTGTTCCTATATTTGACCATAATATATAAAATTCATGATACTTTTAAAATCTAACGTTACTTTAAGAATTTTATTGACAATCCCTGTTGCTACTGCCTTAGCAGAGCAAACTTTTTCCAAATTGAAATTGATGACTAAAAAAAACCCTCTAAAACGTACAGTGTCCCAATAAAGGTTATTTTGTTTTTGACCTTATTGCCCAAAATATTATGAAATATATAATTATTGATGAACCATATATTTCCTTTTACTCATATATTCCTGTCCTGAGCCATTCCTTTCCATGACATCCATTAAATTCAGTCATCTTTGATATTTTGCTTACTTTCAATAAAAAGTACCATAGAAGGTGGTGCAAGGTGGAAGACTAGAAGGTCATACCAATTGTCCTCCCTTGCAGGAACAAGAAATTCAACAACTATCTACCCAAAAAAGTACCTTCACCAAAAATCAGGTGAGCACTCACAATACCTGGTTTTACTTCATATCATGGAAAGAGACACTGAAGAGAATAGGAAAGACAGTCTTGAGTTGCCGATGCTGCCCCTTCTGCATTGCCCCCGCAGTGGACACATGGTGCAGAGGAATCTATGTGCTTGGGAGACAGCACAGCAATTGTGAGACTTTACATTGAATTCAGTGCTGCCCACTCACAGCAGAAAGCAAAACCAGGCTGGGCTCAGCTGACGTCTGCCCATGAAGGGAGCATTCAGACCAGCCCTAGCCAGTGGGGTATCACCCATCCCAGCAATTGGAACTTGAGTTCCACGAAGCCGCACCACCATGGGCTGAAGTTCTCTGGAGCCTAAAATAAACTTGAAAGGCAGTCTAGGCCACAAGGACTACAAGTCCTAGTGCTGAGCTGGGCTTGGGGGGCATGTGACATACTTAGACATCAACAAGGGCATCTGAGGGACTATTTGTGCCCCCCTGTCCCCACCCCCAGGTAGCATATCCCCTGACTCCAAGAGAGACCCTGTTCTCCTGCTTGAGGAGAGGAGAGGGAAGAGTAAAGAGGACCAGCTTAGCCACAGCAGGATAGAGCATTGGTCAGAGTTGTGAGGTCCCCATTCCAGGCCCTAGCTCCTGGATGACATTTCTAGACACACCCTGGGCCAGAAGGGAACCTGCTGTCTTGAAGGGAAGGACCCAGTCCTGGCAGGATCCATTATCTGCTGACTAAAGAGCCCTTGATCCCTGAATAACCAGCAACAGTAACCATGTAGTACACACTGTGGGTGTTGGGTGAAACTCTGAGACTTGCTGGCTTCAGATGAGACCCAGCACCTTCCCAGCTGTGGTGGCCATGGTGAGAGACTCCTTCTCCTTGATAAAAGAAGAGGGAGAAGTAAAGGGGATTTTTGTCTTATAGTTTAGATACCACCTTGGCCACAGTGGGGTAGAACACCAGGTGGGCTCTTGAGGTCCCTGATTCCAGGCCTTGGCTCTTGGACAGCATTTCTGGACCTGCTCTGGGTCAGAGGGAAGCCAACTGCCTGAAAGGTGAGTCCCAGGCCTGAAAGCATTCACCATAAGCTGATTGGAGAGCCCTTGGGCCTTAAGTGAACATTGGCAGTAGTCTGGCAGTAGTCTCTGCTGGCATGTGGTGGTGGCCACAGGGTGAGACCCCTCTGCCTGTGGGAAAGGAAGAGAAGAATGGGAAGGACTTTGTCTCATGCTTTGAGTACCAGCTTAGCTACAGTAGTGTAGAGCACCAGGTAGACTTCTAAGATCTTTGACTCCAGTTCCTAGCTCCTGGATGGCATCTCTGGACCTGCCTGGGGCCTAGGGGAACTCATCACCCTGAAGGGGAAGACACAAGTCTGGCTGGCTTCATCACCTGCTAATTGTAGAGCCCTAGGTCCTTAAGTAAACATAGGCCCTTAAGTAAACGTAGATGGTAGCCATGTAGGGCCTTGGGCAAGACTCAGTGCTGTGCTAGCTTCAGGTCTGATGCAACCCAGTCCCATGGTAATGGCCACAGGAATGCTTATGTCACCTAACCCCAGCCCCAGGCAGCTCAGCACAGGGAGGGAGACTCTATTTATTTGGGAGAAAGTAAGGGAAGAAAACAAGAGTCTCCACTTAGTAATCCAAAGAATTCTTCCTGATTATATCTAAGACCACCAAGGTGGTATATTTATGAGTCTGCAAAAACCACAGCATTACTGGCTTGGGGTGTTCCCTAATGCAGATAGGGTCTAGATCACAACACCCAAATCCTTTTGAAAACTTGAAAAGCCTTTGAATACTTGAAAAGGACAGGTACAAACAAGCCCAGATGGTAAAGACTACAAGAAATACCTAACTCTTCAATGCCCAGACACTGACGAACATCAACAAGCATCAGGACCATCCAGGAAAACATGACCGCACCAAACAAACTAAATAAGGCACCAGGGACCAATCCTGGAAAAACAGAGATAAGTGACCTTTCAGGCAGAGAATTCAAAATAGCTGTTTTGAGGAAACTCAAAGAAATTCAAGAAAACATGGAGAAGGAATTCAGAATTCTATAAGATAAATTTAACAGATTGAAATAATTAAAAAGCAGAAATTCTGGAGTTGAAAAATGCAATTGGCATACTGAAGAATGTATCAGAATCTCTTAATAGTAGAATTGATCAAGCAAAAGAAAGTATTAGTAAGCTTGAAGATAGGCTATTCAAAAGTACACAGTCAGAACAGATGAAGGAAAAAGAATAAAAAAGCATGAATCATGCCTACAAGATCTAGAAAATAGCTTCAAAAAGGCAAATCTAAGAATCATTGGCCGTAAAGAGAAGGTAGAGGAAGAGATGGGATAGAAAGTTTATTCAAAGGGATGATAACAGAGAACTTCCCAAACCTAGAGAAATCTATCAATATCCAAGTACAAGTACCCAAAGAAGACTACTTCAAGGCATTTAATAATCAAACTCCTGAAGGTCAGTGATAAAGAAAGGATCCAAAAAGCAGCAAGAGAAAAATAAATAATGTACAATGGAGCCACAATACAACTGGCAGCAGACTTTTCAGTGGAAACCTTACAGTCCAGGAGAGAATGGCATGACATATCTAAAGTGCTGAAGAAAAAAACTTTTACCCTAGAATAGTATATCTGGTGAAAATATCCTAAAAGCATGAAGGAGAAATAAAGAGTTTGCCAGACAAGCAAAAGCTACGGGATTTCATCAACACCAGACCTATCCTACAAGAAATGCTGAAGGAAGTACATCAATCAGAAAGAAAAGGATATTAATGAGCAATAAGAAATCATCTGAAGGTACAAAACTCACTGGTAATAGTAAGCACAAAGAAAAACATGGACTATCATAACACTGTAATTGTGTGTGAACTGCTGTTATCCTAAGCAGAAAGAGTAAAAGATGAACCAATCAAAAATAATAACTGCAACAACTTTTCAAGACATAGACAATACAATAAGACATAAAGAGAAACAACAAAAAAGTTTAAAAGTGGGGAGATGAAGTTAAAGTGTAGAGTTTCTGTTAGTGTTCTTTTTGCTTGTTTGTTTATGCACTCAGTGTTAAGTTGTCATCAGTTTAAAATGATGGGTTATAAGATAGTGTTTGAAAGCCTCATGGTAACCTCAAATCAAAGAACATATAGTGGATACATAAAAAATAAAATGCAAGAAATTCAATCATACCACCAGAGAAAATCACCTTCACTAAAAAGAAGACAGGGAGGAAGGTAAGAAGGAAGATAAAACTACAAACAATCAGAAACAAATAACAAAATGGCAGGAGCAAGTCCTCACTTATCAATAGTAACATTGAGTATAAATGGACTAAACTCTCCAACAAAAGACACAGAGTGGCTAAGTGGTTAAAAAAAAGAAAAAAAAATCATCTGTTGCTTATAAGGAACACACTTTACCTATAAAGATATACATGGACCAGGGGTGTCCAATCTTTTGGCTTCCCTGGGCCACATTGGAAGAAGAATTGTCTTGGGCCACATATGAAATACACTAATGCAAATGATAGTTGATGAGCTAAAAAAAATTACAAAGAAGACCTTATAATGTTTTAAGAAAGTTTATGAATTTGTGTTAGGCCACATTCAAAGCCATTCTGGGCCACATGTGGCCCTTGGGCCGTGGGTTGGACAAGCTTGATATAGACCAAAACTAAAGGGATGGAAAAAGATAACTTATGTAAATGGAAACAGAAAAGGGGCAAGAGTAGCTACATTTCTGTCAGGCAAAATAGATTTCAAGATAAAAACTGTAAGAAGAGACAAGGAAGCTCTCTGTAAAACAATAAAGGTGTCAATTCAGCAAGAGGATGTAACAATTGTAATTATACATGCACCCAACACTGGAGCACTCAGATATATAAAGCAAATATTAGTAGAGCTAGAGAGAGATAGACCCTAATACAATAATAGCTGGAGACTTTAACACCCTGCTTGCAGCATTGAACAGATTTTCTAGACAGAAAATCGACAGAGAAACATCAGATTTAACCTGCACTATAGACCGAATGGACCCAGTGAATATTTATAGACCATTTCATCCAATGGCTAAAAAATACACATTCTCCTCCTCAGTACATGGATCATTCTCAAGGATAGACCATATGTTAGGTCACAAAACAAGTCTTAAAACATTTTAAAAAATAAAATTAAGCATCTTCTCTAATCACAATGGAATAAAACTAGAAATCAATAATGAAGAATTTTGGAAACTATATAAACACATGGAAATTAAACTGTATGCTCCTGAATGACCAATGGATCAATGAAGAAATTAAGAAGAAAATTGAAAATTTCATGACACAAGTAGTAATGTAAACATGACATACCAAAACCTTTGGGATATGGTAAAAACAACACTAAGAGGGAAGTTTATAGCTATGAGGACTTATATCAAAAAAGAACTAAAGATCAGAGTTGAAGTAATTGAAATTGAAATGAAGAAAACAATACAAAAGATCAACAAAAGAAAAGGTGGGTTTTTTGAAAAGATAAACAAAATTAACAAACCTTTAACCAGACTAAGAAAAAAAGAGAGAAGATCTAAATAAATAAAATTAGAGATAAAAAAGGGGACATTACAACTGATGCTGCAGAAATTCAAAGATCATTAGTAGATACTATGAGAAACCATATACCAATAAATTGGAAAATCTAGAAGAAATGAATAAGTTTCTAGACACATACCTACCAAGATTGAACCATAGAAATTCAAAACTTGAACATACCAATAACAAGTACCGAGGCTGAAGCCATAATAGATCTTCCAGCAAAGAAAAACCCACAACTCATTAGCTTCACTGCTGAATTCTACCAAACATTTAAAGAGAACTAATACCAATCCTACTGTGTTCTGACAGATAGAGGAGGGAATACTTCCAAATTCATTCTATGAGGCCAGTATTACCCTGAAACCAAAACCAGACAAAGACACATCAAAAATAAAAATAAATAAAAAGCGACAGGCCAATATCACTGATGAATATTGATGCATAAATCCTCAGCAAAACACTGGCAAATAAAATTCAATGACACATCAAAAAGATCATTTATCATGACCATGTGGGATTTACCCTAGGGATGCAAGGATGGTCCAATACCTGCAAATAAATCAATGTGGTACATCATATCAACAGAATGAAGGACAGAAACCATATGATCATTTCAACTGATGGTGAAAAAGCATTTGGTAAAAAAAACCTCAAAAGCTGGATATAGAAGAAACATACCTCAACATAATAAAAGCCATATACAACAGACTTGCTGCTCATATCAAACTGAATGGGGAAAAACTGAAAATCTTTCCTCTAAGATCTGCAACAGGACAAGGATGCCCACTTTCACCACTGTTATTCAACATAGTACTGGACGTCTTGGTTAAAGCAATCAGACAAGAGAAAGAAATAAAGGACATCCAAATTGGAAAGGAAGAAGTCAAATTACCCTTATTTGCAGATGATATGATCTTTTATTTGGAAAAACATAAAGACTCCAGCAAAAAATTATTAGAACTGATAAACAAATACAGTAAAGTTGCAGGATACAAAATCAACATACAAAAATTGATAGCATTTCTATATGCCAACAGTGAACAATCTGAAAAAGAAATCAAGAAAGTAATCCCATTTACAATAGCTACAAATAAAATTAAATACCTAGGAATTAATCAAACAGGTGAAATACTGTTGCAATGAAAATATCTAACATTGATGCAAAAAGTGGGAGAAAATACCAAAAAATGGAGAGATATTTCATGTTCATGGATTGGAAGAATCAGTATTGTTAAAATGTCCATACTGCCCAAAGCAATTTACAGATGCAATGCAATCCCTATCAAAATACCAATGCCATTCTTCACAGAAATAGAAAAAAAAAAATTCTAAAATGTATATGGAGCCACAAAAGACCCAGAATAGCCAATGCTATCCTAAGCAAAAAGAACAAAACTTGGAAGAATCACATTACCTGACTTCAAATTATACTACAGAGCTATAGTAACCAAAGTGGGATGATACTGGAATGAAAGAGATACATAGACCAGTGGAACAGCATAGAAAACCCAGAAATAAATCCATACATCTACAGTAAACTCATTTTTGACAAAGGTGCCAAGAACATACATTGGAGAAAGGACACTTTGTTCAATAAATAGTGCTGGGAAAACTGGATATCCATTTGCAGAACAATGAAACTAGACTCTTATCTCTCACAACATACAAAATCAAGTCAAAATGGATTAAAGACTTAAATCTAAGACCTCAAACTATGAAACTGTTAAAAGAAAATATTGGGGAAACTCTCCAGAACATTGAAGGGGCAAAGATTTCTTGAGTAATACCCCACGAGCACAGGCAACCAAAGTAAAAATGAGCAAATGGGATCACATCAAGTTGAAAAGCTTCTGCACAACAAAGGGAACAATCAATAAAGAGACAATCCCGTTGAATGAACCCCATTCTGTGGGTTGTCTCTTTGCAAACTATCTGTCTGACAAAGGATTAATAACCAGAATATATAAGAAGCTCAAATAACTCTATAGGAAAAAGTCTAATCATCTGATTTAAATGGGCAAAAGATCTGGATAGATGCTTATAAAGGAAAGACATACAAATGGCAAACGGGTTTATGAAGAGGGGCTCAACACAATTGATCATCAGATAAATGCAGATCAAAACTACAATGAGATATTATCTCACCCCAGTTAAAGCAGATTTTATCCAAAAGACAGGCAATAACAAATGCTGGTGAGGATGTGGAGAAAAGGGAACCCTTGTACACTGTTGGTAGGAATGTAGATTAGTACAACTACTATGGAGAACAGTTTGGCGTTTCCTCAGAAAACTAAAAATAGAGCTATTATATAATCCAGCAATCACACTCCTCGGTCTGTTATCTAAAAGAAAGAAAATCATATAATGAAGCGATACCTGCACTCTCATGTTTATTGAAGCACTACGCACAATAGTCAAAATTTGGAAGTAACCCAAGTGTCCGTCAACAGATGAATGGATAAAGAAAATGTGGTACATAACACAATGGAGTACTATTCAGCCATAAAAAAGAATGACATCCTATTATTTGCAACAACATGGATGGAACTTAAGGTCATTATGTTAGGTGAAATAAGCCAGGTACAGAAAGACAAACATCACATGTTCTCACTTATATGTGGAATCTAAAAATTAAAACAATTGAACTTAAGGAGATAGCAAATAGAAGGATGGTTACTAGAGGCTGGAAAGGGTAGTTGGGGGTAGAGGGGAGGGAACTGGGGATGGTTAGGGGGTATGAAAAACAGAAAGAATGAGTAAGGCCTAGTATTTGCTAGCACAACAGGTAAAAAATAATGTAATTTAGTAAATTACATTACATAGTAAATTACAATAGTAAAAAATAATGTAATTTTACATTTTAAAATAGCTAAAAGAGTATAATTGGATTGTTTGTAACACAAAGGATAATGCTTGAGGTGATGGATACCCCATTTACCCTGATGTAATTATTACACATTTCATGTGTGTATCGAAATATCTCATGTACCCAATAAATATATATACTTATATATATTCATATATACTTATGTTTATATACATACAAATATTCATATAAGTATATATAAACACAAATATATAAAATGTAATATATAAAAATAAGTATATATAAAATACATATCTACTATGTACCCACAAAGTTTAAAAATTAAAATTAAATTTAAAAAATCTGCAGGTATCTTTCTTTTCTGAGACAGGGAATTGCTTTGTCACCCAGTCTGGAGTGTAATGGCACTGTCTTGGCTCACTGCAGCCTTGAACTCCCAGGCTCAAATGATCCTCCTGCCTCAGGCTCCCAAGTAGCGAGGACCACAGGCAAGCCACGCCACACCTAGCTAATAAAAAAATCTATAGTTTTTGGGGAAAGAAGTCAGACACAAGAGTACATACTATATAATTCCATTGATATGAACTTTTAGAACATTGACATGAATAGGCAAAACTAACCTATAGTGATAGAAATTAGATGGGTGGTTGCCTGGGGTGAAAGGGAGGGGAAATTTTTGATTACAAATAGGCATAAAGAAACTGTCTAGGGTAATGGAAATATTCTATATTAATAACTGATTGGGGCAGTGGTTACCCAGATATATACATTTGTTAAACCTCCTCAAACTATGCACTGAAAGTGTGTACATTTTGCTGTATGCAAATACACCTCAGTACCTCAGGAAAGTTAATTAAGAAGACTTTATCTTTTTGTGTGTGTTTTTAAAATTTTTTTCTTTTTGGGAAGACTTCATCTTTTTTTTTTTTTGAGACAGAGTCTTGCTCTTTTGCCAGGCTGGAGTGCAATGGCAATGACCTTAGCTCACTGCAACCTCCGCCTCCTGGGTTCAAGCGATTCTCCTGCCTCAGCCTCCCAAGTAGCTGGGACTACAGGCGCGGGCCACCATGTCCAGCTGATTTTTGTATTTTTAGTAGTGACAGGGTTTCACCATGTTGGCCAGTATGGTCTCGATGTCTTGACCTCATGATCCATCTGCTTCGGCCTCCCAAAGTGCTGGGATTACAGGCATGAGCCGCCATGCCAGGCTGACTTTATCTTTTAATAAAATAATTTATTTAACTTAATGCATAACTTTTAAATATTTAGACTTACCACATGTGGGCCCTACTGTATTTCCATCCTGGGCCCCATCTAATGCCTTGGTTTCTGGCAGGAGTAGGTAAATAACAGATACTGGTGCCATTTACAGAGATGAGGAAAGTCCAGGAGGATTAGGCTTCGTCGGGGCAAGGCTGGTATTCAGCTGGTGCATTCCAGGAGTGCAATACTGATTAAAAAAAAACAAAAAACAAAAACGCTGCTGCTCTGAGCCTTGTTGCCACCAAGCCACCTGGCTTTCACCCTGGGGTCCTCAGATCCTCCCACTCTCCAGCAACTAAATGGTTAATACCTGGCGCATCACTGGCACCGTAATGGGTCTTCAGGATGCTGATCCAAATCCAGGGGGACCTGCTAGTGCCTGTAACCCTCAATATTTTAAACATCACCGCGATAGAATTGGGGAAGGAAGCATGTGAATCCAAGGTTTATGGATAGAAGTTGAAAGAGGAGGTCTGAGCTGGAGATGGAGCTTGTTGACTCTTGTTGCCTGCAGAATCAAGCCCAAACTCCCTTAGGTTGGCGCTGCAGTTCCCTTAAGTTATCATTCAGCTTCCATGTGGCTCCCTCCAGCTCCCTGCCAGGATGCCTGCTCACTGTGTGTTCCGGCACCCACTATTCCCTCTACCTGGAATGCCCTTTCATGTCTTCTCCACTGGCCACCCTCCTCCTTGTCCTTCAGGGCCATCTCACATGTCTCTGCCTCCTGAGGCCTCCCACCCTGTTTTCCACGGCTCCTCCAAACAGAGGAGAGCACCCTGCCTTGTGCATCTCTGTTTAGATCCCTGCTTTCTGCACTAGGCTGTGAACTCCTCCAGGTCAGGGACAGGGGCTGGTGGCTCTCTGGGCCAAGCAAGGCCCTGGCATGGAGCAGTTCCAGTAAATCTTAAAGGACTAGATGGTGAGGCAGCATCCTGACTGGATTTACTACAGCCCCACCCTCACTCCATGAATTCTGTGCATGGGGAGGTCACAAATTTAGACAAACTAAACTTGGTCTTCTTGAAAGAATAGGTTCTTTAACAGCAAAGACCACTCTTTCCACATCACTTCTTGCTCCTTCACAGCCTGAAAAAAAGCACACAAATGAAAAGCAAGGGTGAGCCTGGTCAGGTAGAATGGAATTTCAGCCTGGAGTCTTGTGAGCTGGGTGACCTCAGAGAAGTTGCTTCACTTTTCTGAGCCTCAGATTTTTCAGGTGAGAGAATGAAAATAACAGTACCTACTTCACGAAATAATGTTTATAAAAGTGTGTCAGGGAGAGGGGAGAGGGAGAATGAGGGTTATTGTTTAATAGGTACAGAGGTTCAGTTATATTTTATATGAAAACAATATTCTGGAGATGAATAGTAGTGACAGTTCATAGCAATGTGGATATACTGAATCCCACTGAACTGTACACTTAAAAAGGTTACAATGATACATTTTATGTTGTGTATATTTTACCACAATAAAAATAAATATGCTGAATGAAAGATCTTCCCTCATTGTCCCCTCTCCAAAAAGGGTTCAGCATGGTTCCAGGTACACAGCAGATGATCCATACGTCTGAGTTGCCTTCTTCCTCCCTTCTGGATTTCTCTCCACCTGGGTTCCAGGGCCATGGCCAAGAGGCAGGATGAGGGAGAGCAGGACGGGTGTCAGGAGCGGAAGTGATTAAATGTTGAACGAGGATATGGTGTTTGTGGGGTCAAAGCCAGGACTGCCCTCTGGAAAGGCCAGGCATGAGGAGGCGAGTTGCCTCCCTGCCTGAAAGGAAGAAGGATGTCCGGGGGTCAGGGATGACACTAGTGTTTTTGGCCATGGGAGAGAAGTAAGATATCTAAATTAAGGAGGAAAGGCAAGCGGGAGTTGCAGGATGTCTATATTGGCCTATGTTGCAAAAATAAATGCATCTAGAAATAAATACATACGTAAATAAATAAGTACAGATTTTTTTAAAGCGCTCAACTCCACCTTCTTGCTCTGCTTCACCAAGGACAAGGGTAGCATAATAAGCTGAGAAGGGAAACAAAGAGATTGTAGATTCCGGCTGCTATGGGGAAATTACAAATGAGGTCTGACGCTATCTTTGTTTCTTTTTCATTATGAAAAATACCTTGCCTGACATGGGCACCCTGCCACCATTGGGAAAACTGTGAGAATCCAGTTTGTTCCCAAAACACTGCCATGGGGAGCTGAGGTCACAAGGGAACATTGTTTTTCCCCAAGGCAGCTGTGACCAAAAATTAATAAATAAAGGAATAAATGATAAATAAACAATGTCCTGGAAGAAACACTGAAGTGGGTATCAGGGCACATGGCTTCTGGCCTGGTGTCTTCACATCCTAGCTGGGTGACCTGGGACAAGTCACCTTCCCTCTCTGCACTTCAGCTGTTTCATCTGCAGAATGAGGGGAGCCACCAGATGACCTCTGAGGGTGCTTCCATCTCAGATACTATCTCTGATACTCATGATTCTAGGATATATTCTTTTCAAGCCCTTGAGAGAACAACAATGGGAGTTGGTGAGGAAAGAAAATGCTGAGCTGGATGGTGGAACTGAATGTCTCAGAGTTGGAAGAGAATCTGAGAGATCACCCAGTCCAACCATCCATTCATCCATCCATCCATCCATCCATCCATCCATCCATCCATTTATCCATCTACCCATTCAGTATTTCTACTTGAGCCTGGCTCTGTGTAGGACCAAAAATGGATCAGACTCATTCCTTACCTTCATGGAGCTCTCAATCTAGGGAACCTGGGGGTGAGGCAGGAAGGTAACTGAGTGATTATGTTACCAAGGACTATGAACTGGGGTCTGAACATGCAGGGTATGGTAGGGGTGCAGTGTGGGTGAGACCTGCTCAGCTTGAGGAAGCCAGGAGAGGCTTCCAGAGGAAGAATCTACTCAATAAGTAGAAGCTCTTCAGGCAGAGAAAGGGAGAAACAGCAGAACAGCATATGCACAAGTGCTGCTGTATGATGAAGTCATTCCAATCCCAGGGCACCAATGTCCTGCCTTACAGCAATTCTGGTAAACACATCCCAGGGTTTTGGAAATTATTAGATCAGAGTTTCCCAGACCTGGGACTATAAACCCCTCAAGGTTAATAAATAAATATATTGTGAGGAGCCTGAATTGTGTCTATGAAAACTTTTAAATGTTATGTTTCATTTTGGTGGTAATCCAAACAAAATCAGCATGTTCTGAATTGTCTGGAAGGCTACCACCTGCCATGGCATTTGGGCACTGACTTTGTGTTTCTGATCACTTTGAAGCCAGATAGTGCTACGTTAATTGTTATAGCCCAACCAAGGAAAATAGAGGTGAGCTTAATGGAAATGATACTTCTATGCCGAGTAAAAGTCAAGTGGGGACTTGGTGCACTGTCACAATGAAGACTTTCCAGGAGTTTGACCAGAGAAGCATGATGGGAGCTGCCTGCAGTCTACAGTGCTCTGAGTGTGCTGTACTAAAAAAGACCTGTGCCGTAGCAGTCTGCCCCATACTCAGGTTTTAAATGGCAATTTAACTTCAGTAAAACATCTTCTCGCATACTAAGTTAGAATGTTTGTTTGAATTTTATAGGGTTAGTAATTGTGTTTATTTTCCATTTGTCTTGGATTAAAGTTATAGAACAGCTATTAGCATAAGGAATTTATACTGAGTTTTGTGCTCAGTATAAATTCAAGTGGTATTAAAATAACAAAATTCAAGTGGTATTAAAATATACAAGTGGTATTAAAATAATTTAAGTTGGTCAGGCGCGGTGGTTCACGCCTATAATCCCAGCACTTTGGGAGGCCAAGGTGGGTGGATCACCAGAGGTCAGGAGTTCGAGACTAGCCTGACCAACATGGAGAAACCCCATCTCTACTAAAAATACAAAAATTAGCTGGGTGTGGTGGCGCATGTCTGTAATCCCAGCCACTCGGGAGGCTGAGGCAGAAGAATTGCTTGAACCCAGGAGGTGGAGGTTGCGGTGAGCTGAAATCGTGCCATTGCACTCCAGCCTGGGCAACAAGAGTGAAACTCCGTCTCAAAAAAAAAAAAAAAAAATTTTAAGTCCACTTTAGGGTGAATCTATAAGAATTTTGAACAGGGGCACCTCCATTACTTGAGTTTGAGAACATTCTGTTAGCTGCTTGGTTAGCAATCCTCATTGTTTAGAAGATCTTCCTTAAGTTTAATGGGAGTCCTTCTTGCTGACAGCTTAGGCCAAAATTACCTCCAAAAAGAAGAACCATAACCTGTTATCATATAGCTAAAAAAAAAAAAAAAGTGCACAGGGCCTCTAGGAGGTAATTGCATCTTCCAGGGTTAGGCACAGCTGACGTGTACTTTACCACTTTCCACTGCCCCCCAACATACACCCTCTGCTGCAGCCATGCGGTTGATACTTTAGCAGGGTTCACTGAACAACTTGGGTAAAGTTCTTAATCTCTCCAAGATCCAGTTTACTAATCTGTAAAACAGTCATGCTAATAATACTTTACCTCTCAGGATTGTTGTGAAGATCGAATGGGTAAATGCTGGAATACAACAATAATAATTCCAGGCCAGGCGAGGTGGTTCCTGCCTGTAATCCCAACAGTTTGGGAGACCAGTGCAGGAGGATCACTTGAGCACAGGAGTTAAAGACAAGCCTGGGCAACATAATGAGACCCTGTATCTACAAAAAAAAAATTTTTTTTTAATTAGCTAAGCTTTGTGTCACATGTCTGTTGTCCTAGCTACTCAGGAGGCCGAGGAGGGAGAATTGCTTGAACCCAGGAATTCGAGGCTCCAGTGAACTATGATCATACTACTGCACTCCAGCCTGGGTGACAGAGCAAGACCATCTCTTAAAAAAAAACAAATTAGAATAGTCACCATTAACACTAAATACATTTCCTACTTTCTTTCATTTAATCCTCCCAGTAAGTCTCCCAGAGATAGTTTATCCCAATTTTATAGCTCAAGAAACAAGTTTAGAGAGGTGCAGGGAGTTTGTCAGATAACTGAACTGAGATTCAAACCTAACTCTCAAGCATGCTAACTGCCTTTGCTGTGACCATTGCACATGCGTTACTCATGCCCTGCCAGCTTCACCTGTGAAAATCTTGACTGCCTTTTAACACCCTTACCAGAATTAAGCTCTCCTCCTGTGTGTTCATTCATACCTTTTGCTTAGCCTCTTGGATTGCAGGAATTTAATCTAGCTTTGCCTGATACAGGGTCAATTTACCCAGGACACACCCTTTTCAGGGGCAAGGGATGAAGGCAAATTATCAGAGGTCTGGGAACAATCAAATGAGTCCCCACCCAGTGAAGTCACCCACATCCAGAGCCTCTTCCCTGAAAACCCCCACCACTCCTTTTCCTTGGCCAGATCCCCAGGGGCTCACTTGGGTGTTTGTTAAATTGAATGAATTGAATGGAGCCAAGAGATCTGGCCTCCAACCCCTGTCCTGCAACTACAGTGTCTGATTTGAACAAGTCATTTTGCCTCACTGGGCCCCACGCTCTGGAAAGTGGGGTGGGGGGATGTGTGGATTGGGTGCTTGGTGAAGTCCTACCAATCTTTAACATTCTACGTCTCAAAAGCTGTAGCAAAACATCAGCATGAGACTTGTGGCCAGATTAAGTTTCTTGGAACAGGGTACTTCCTGAGATTATTTTAGTATATGTTCATACATTGTAGCAAGAAGGTGGAAAATGGATATTGAAAACAAAATTTACCATTCAATTGATATTGAAAACAACATTTATGGCCGGGCGCGGTGGCTCAAGCCTGTAATCCCAGTGCTTTGGGAGGCCGAGACGGGTGGATCACGAGGTCAGGAGATCGAGACCATCCTGGCTAACATGGTGAAACTCTGTCTCTACTAAAAAATACAAAAAACTAGCTGGGCGAGGTGGCGGGCGCCTGTAGTCCCAGCTACAGGGGAGGCTGAGGCAGGAGAATAGCGTAAACCTGGGAGGCGGAGCTTGCAGTGAGCTGAGATCCGGCCACTGCACTCCAGCCCGGGTGACAGAGCAAGACTCCATCTCAAAAAAAAAGAAAAAAAGAAAACAACATTTATGTTTGTCTTCCAGGGAATCTCATATTCATCAGCAGAGACAAGGTTTTTTTTTTTCTAAAAAACACCATAATCAGCTTTTTTGTATATGGAAAGTGAGCCTTTCTCCCTCACCCTCCTTTTGGTGTAATTAAATTTTTTTGTGATTCCATTTTATCTCCTTTGTTAGCTTATCAGCTAGAATGCTTTGTTTTGTTATTTTAGTGATTACTTTAGGGTTTACTACATATCTTTAACTTTCACAGTCTAGGTGACATTATGCCATTTCACATAAGAATTGTAAAACAGGATACTTCCATTTCTCTTCTCCAGCCCTTTGTGTTTATGCTGTCACACATTTTATTTTTGTTAAATAGTTAATTTTCTGTTATGGAAATATAAGTAATAAGAATTCTCTTATATGTACCCAGATAGGTAGCATTTCTGGTGATTTTTTTTTCTTTTTTCTTTTTGGACACATTCTCACTCTGTTGTCTAGGCTAAAGTATAGGCTGGAGTGCAGTGGGGCAATCACAGCTCACTGCAGCCTCTAACTCCTAGGCTCAAGCAATCCTCCCACCTCAGCCTCCAGAGTATGCAGGACTACAGAGATGTGCCACCATGCCCAGCTAGTTTTTAAAATTTTTTTTGTAGAGACAGAGTCTTGCTATGTCACTCAGGCTTGTTTCAAACTCCTGGCTCAAGTAATCCTCCTGCCTCAGCCTCCAAAAGTGCTGAGATTACAGGTGTGGGCCACAGCACCTGGCTTCTGGTGTTCTTCATTCCTCTGTATAGATTCATATTTCTGTCTGGTATCATTTTACTTCTTGCAGAAGAACTCCCTTTAGCATTTCTTACAAAGTTTGTCTCCTGGTGATGAATACTTTTAGTTTTTATATGTCTGAAAACAACTGTTTTGATTTCTTCAAATGATATTTCTATAGAAACATCATTTTAAGTATAGAGTTCTAGACTCACAAGTGGTTTTTTGTTGTTGTTGTTGTTCAATATCCTAAAGATGTTGCTGCACTGTCTTCTCACTTGCATTGTTTCCAACAAGAAATCAGTTGTCATCATTTGTTCCTTTGTATGTAATGCCTTTCTTCTCTGGCTGCTGTCAAGGTAGTCATTTGCTGCATAACACACTGCATATACAGTGGGGATTCCATAAAATTATAATGGAGCTGAAAAATTTCTATCACCTTGTGAAAATTTTCTATCACTTTATCCTATCAATTATATGATGTCATAGCCATCATAATATTGTAGCACAATTACTTTAAAAAAATGAATTTAGAGTAACCGAAGTGTACAGCACTTAAAAAGCCTATAGTAGTATACAGTAATGTCCTAGGCCTTCCTATTTACTCACCACTCTTTTACTGACTCACCTAGAGCAACTTTCATTTCTGCAAGCTCCATTCATGATAAATGACCTATATAAGTATACCATTTTTAAATCTTTTTTTTGAGACAGGGTCTTGCTATGTTGCCCAGGTAGTCTTGAACTCTTGAGCTCAAGCAATCCTCCTGCCTGAGCTTCCTGAGTAGCTGGGATTATAGGCATGCACCACTGTACCTGGCTCCATTTTTTAATATTTTACATCTTTTATGTGGTACTTTTACTATACCTTTTCTATGTTTAGCTGTATTTAGATACACAAATACTTACCTTTCTGTTACAGTTGGCTACAGTATTCAGTACAGTAACATACTGTGCAGCTCTATGGCCTAGGAGCAATAGAAATACCACGTCGTAGAGGTGTGTAGTAGGCTATACCATCTGGGTTTGTGTAAGTATGCTCTATGATATTTATGCAACAAGGAAATCACCTGATAACACATTTCTTAGACTGTATCCCCAGATTTAAGTAACGCATGATTGTATTTTCTCTTTATCACTGATTTTAATAATTTGGCTGGATGTGACCAGTACAGTTTTCTTCATGTTCCTTGTGCTTGGTGTTTATTGAACTTTTTGTTCCATGCGTTTATAATTTTAATCACATTTGGAAAAATTTCAGCTGTTATTTCTTCAAATATCTCTTCTGTTGCCCTCTTTCTCTTCTTTGGGGACTCCAATTACATGTATGTTAGACTGATTGAAGTTGTCTTTTTCTTTTCTTTTCTTTTTTTTTTTTGAGACAGAATCTTACCCTGTTGCCCAGTACAGTGGCATGATTTTGGCTCACTGCAACCTCTGCCTCCTGGGTTCAAGTGATTCTCCTGTCTCAGCCTCCCGACAGGCCCGGGATTACAGGCCTGTGCCACCGTGCCTGGCTAATTTTTGTAATTGTGGTAGAGATGGGGTTGTGCCATGTTGGCCAGGCTGGTCTCGAACTCCTGGCCTCAAGCAATTCACCCATTCCGGCCTCCCAAAGTGCTGGGATTACAAATGTGAGCCACTGCACTCAGCACATTAATAATATTCTTAATTCATTTTTATTTCTGTATTTCTTTTTTGTATAGCTTATATTGCTACAATTTTAAATTAACTAATCTTTTCTTCTGCTGGGCTTAATCTGCTATTAATCCCACCAATGTGCCAGCATAGACATTGAGGTTTTCATTTGTAAAAGTTTGATTTGTATCTCCTTTATGTTTTCCATGTTTCTATTTAACTTTTGAACATATGGAATAAAGTTATAATAACTATTTTCAGGTCCTTCTCTGATAATTCTAATATCTGTGTCAGTTCTGGCTCAATTTCAATTGGCAGATTATTCTCATTTTGAGTTATGGTTTCCTGCCTCTTTGCATGTCTCCTAACCTTTAATTAGATGTCAGACACTGTGATTTCTGCCTTATTGAGTGCTGGATATTTTTTAATTTCTATAAATAATCTTCAGCTTTGTTTTGGGGCACAGTTTGAAACAGTCTGATCCTCTTGGGTGTTGCCTTTATGATTTTTAAGGTGGGTCTGGAGTCATGCCCATTCTAGGGATAATTATTTGCACTACTGAGCCAATACCTTCCTGATTCTCCATCCAGTGCCCTGTGAAACATGTTTTTCCAGTCTGGCTGGTGGGAAGAGACACTATTCCTGGGTAGCGCTGAGTATTGTCACCTCTAGTCCTTCAGGATGGTTCTTTCCCTGGCCTTGATAGTTTCCTCACACATACACACTGATCATTAATCAACTGAAAGACTCAAGTAAGACCTTCTGAAGGTCTCCGGAGTTCTGTTTGAGTGAAGTTCTCTCTCCTCTCTGTATGATGCCTTGTGAATTATTGTTGCATGTTACTACTGATGAATAAGTAAGAGTATCTGTTAACACATATTGAGCAGTTACAATTTCTGAATGAGGAAACTAAGCCAAGAGAAGTTAATTAATTTGTCAAAGGTCATTACAAGAGAGGCGGTCTGTCTCTAAGCACCCATATCTTTAATCATTAAACTGTACTGCCTTATCATATATTTAATGCGGCATTATTTCCTTATCTTTAGGATAAGCTGCTATTAAATTTATGGTCTGGTTTATAATCAATGGCAGGTTAGAATAGAGAAAACTTCATGATTTAAAAAACTGAGCACAGAGAATAAGAGAATATGAGATCAAGTGTGTCACTTAACAGTAAGTATCACTAACATTTATCAAGCACTTAAGCACTTATTCAGACCAGATTTTTTTTGAATGCTCTGCATTGCACCACGTATTTGTATTAGTCTGTTCTTGCTGTAAAGGAATGCCTGAGACTGGGTAATTTAAAAGAAAAGTGGTTTATGTAGGGTCTTCGCTCTGCAGGCTGTACAGAAAGCATGGTGTTAGCATCTGCTCCTAGTAAGGGCCTCAGGAAGCCTTCAATCATGGCAGAGGGTAAAGGAGGAGGAAGCATATCACATGGCAACAGCAGGAGCAACAGAGAGAAAGGGGATGTCCTAGACTCTTTTAAATAACCAGATCTCACATGAACTAACTGAGGGAGAATGCGCTTATCACCAAGGGGATGGTGCTAAATGATTCATGAGGGATCGGTCCCCATGATCCAGTAACCTCCCACTAGGCCCCACCTCCGATATTGGGAGTCATATTTCAACATGCAATTTGGAGGAGACAAACATCCAAACCACATCACTGCTATAATCCCAGCAGTTTGGGAGGCCGAGGCAGGTGGATCACCTGAGGTCAGGAGTTTGAGACCAACCTGGCCAACATGGAGAAACCCCATCTCTACTAATAATACAAAAATTTGCTGGGTGCGGTGGCTCATGCCTGTAATCACAGCACTTTGGGAGGCCAAGGTGGGCGGATCACGAGGTCAAGAGATCAAGACCATCCTGGCCAACATGGTGAAACTCTATGTCTACTAAAAAATACAAAAATTAGCTGGGCGTGGTGGCGTGCACCTGTAATCCCAGCTACTGGGGAGGCTGACGCAGAATTGCTTGAACCCGGGAGGCAGAGGTTGCAGTGAGCCTAGATCACGCCACTGCTGTCCAGCCGGGTGACAAAGTGAGACTTCGTCTCAAAACAAAATAAAAAAAAAGGAAAAAATAAATTAGCTGGGCATGGTGGCACATGCCTGTAATCCCAGCTACTCAGGAGGTTGAGGCAGGAGAATCACTTGAATCCAGAAAGTGGAGGTTACAGTGAGCCAAGATCATCCCACTGCACTCCAGCCTGAGCAACAAGAGTGAAAGTCTGTCTCAAAAAAAAAAATACAGCTGTGATAAGTGCTGTGACACAAGAAACAGCAGGAGATTATAGGAATGCAGAGGGAGGCACCTAATCCAACTGGAGTAGTCACGACATGGCAAAGTGCTCCAAAGGAGAAGATTCCTGAACTGAATGTTAAAAGACATGGGAAGTTAGGCATTGGGAGAAGGCTAGGGGCAAAAGAGATCATGGAGCTCAAAGTGCAAAGTAACGAGAGAGTCTGGAGTGGTATAAACTAAGAAAAGAAAAATAATGTGATCACATACATGTGCTCCAGTGTTGAAATACTTTATGGTGCAGCCAGCAATGAATTGGCTGTCAAAGCGATTGTGTTTTTGTCAATAATTTGAAATCTGCCATGGTAGGAATATTTATACCATGGAAATCAGTAAAGCTACAAATGAGGGTCTTTTTCCCTTAGAGATTTACCAGCACCACTGGTCCCAGGCTATAAACATCTGAAGATGACTTTTTTTTGTTTTGTTTTGTTTTGAGCCTGAGTCTTGCTCTGTCGCCCAGGCTGGAGTGCAGTGGGGTGATCTCAGCTCACTGCAAGCTCCGCCTCCCAGATTCAGGCAATTCTTCTGCCTCAGCCTCCTGAGTAGCTGGGACTACAGGCACCCGCCACCATGCCCGGCTAATTTTTTGTACATTTTTTTAGTAGAGATGGGGTTTCACTGTGTTGCCCAGGCTGGTGAGTAGCTCCTGAGCTCAGTCGATTTGCCTGCCTCTGCCTCCCAAGCTGTTGGGATCATGGGCGTGAGCCACCACGCCTGGCCCAAGATGACTTTTATATCTTCTCCTGACGTTGTCTTATAGAGGCTAAAATATCTTTATTATAAAATTTCTCTTGCAGATTGTTTCTGGCCTTGAATTATTTTTCCCTGAAATTTCATTCACTCCCCAAACCTATCCACATGGTGCCATGTTTGTGGTGGTTGCTGCAGATATGACCCCACCAGGAAGTCATGGCACCTGCTATTGTATACTCCCAGGAACCCAGGGCCAGCGTTCTTGTTCTTCATCTGAACTTTGTAGGGCATTTCACCAGGAACTTTAAAGTAGCCAGATGGCTATCAGGAAAGAAAGTTTCCTTAGCCTGTGGCATTGTTTTTTTTTTTTTTTTAATTGAATAATCCATTAACATTGATGGAGTCATAGCTGGCTCCAGGGTGCCTCCCGTCCGGCTCCCACAGGAGGTTACAATAGGAGTTGGCAAACTTTCCAAAGTACTCCATCAAGTCCATGTGTAACTATTCTCCCATTCAAATTTTCTTCTCCCTGCAGTGGTGGGTTTAGACTATCTTCACTATCAACAATTGTTTATCAAGTAGCCACTGAGCTAAGCTAAGATGACTAAGAAGACATACTTGTCCTTGAGGGAAGCCAGGACCCATTCATGAGTAAAAATAAAAACAAAAATAAATAAGAATAGTACTTAGAGCATCATAAAAGTGGGAGGAACTATTTAATGCCTCCATTCTGTGTGTTGTATTTTCATTTTCTTGATGGTGTCCTTTAAAGCACATAAGAGTTTTTAATTTTGATAATGTCCAGTTTATTTTTTCTTTTGTTTCAACTTTTTGTGTCATATCTATGAAATATATATAATATTGTTTTATACAATTGCTTTTTCAATCATTTAATAAAGGAGAAGAAATACACTGTCTTTTATAATCACATAATTACCTTTACTGGTACTCTTTGCTTTTTCATTTGAATCTGAATTACCGTATAGGGTCAGTTGCTTTCAGTTTGGAGAACTTTCTTTGGCATGTCTCATAAGGCAGGTCTACTAGCAAAAAATTATCTCATCTTTCTTTATTCCACCTTCATTTCTGAAAGATACTTTTGCTGGATATAACTTCCTTATTGACTGATTTTTAAAATTTTGGTACTTTGAATATATCATCCACTCTTTTCTAACGCCTTTTTTTTTTTTTTTTGAGACAGGGTCTCACTCTGTCACCCAGACTGGAGTACAGTGGTGTGATCACAGCTCACTGCAGGCTCAACATCCCAAGCTCAAGCAATCCTCTCACCTCAGGCTCTGGAATAGCTGGGACAACAGGTTGCACCACCACACCGGGCTAATTTTTTTATATTTCGTAGAGACAAAGTCTCACTATGTTTCCCAGGGTGATCTCGAACTCCTGGGCTCAAGTGACCCTCCTGCCAAAGCCTCCGAAAATGCTGGGATTACAGGTGTGAGCCACCATGCCTGGCCAGTTATTTCTTGTCAGGAGTCATCTGCTGATCTTACTGAGGATCTCTTGTATGTGATAAGTCGTTTGCTCTTGCTACTTTCACAATTAATCTTTGTCTTTCAGCATTTTTGCCACGATATATAAGTGTGCACCTCTTTGTTTTTATCCTACTTGGAATTCATTGAGCTATATGAATATGAAGATCAATATTTTTAATTTAATTTGGGAAGCTTTCAGCTATTATTTCTTCAAACCTTTTTTTCTGTTCCTTTCTCTCTTCTCCATTTTTGTTTTTGTTGTTGTTGTTGGTTGCTTGCTTGTTTGTTTTTAGATGGAGTCTTGCTTTATTTGTTTGTTTGTTTTAGGATGAAGTCTTGCTCTGTTACCCAGGCAGGAGTGCAGTGGCACGATCTCATCTCACTGCAACCTCTGCTTCCTGGATTCAAGCAATTCTCCTGCCTCAGCCTCCTGACTAGCTGGGACTACAGACATGCGCCACCATGCCTGGCTAATTTTTGTGTTTTTAGTAGAGACAGGGTTTCACCATGTTGGCCAGGCTGGCCTTGAACTCCTGACCTCAAGTGATCCACCTGCCTCAGCCTCCCAAAGTGCTGGGATTACAGACGTGAGGCACCATGCCTGGCTGTAATTACCACTTTAAAATATTCATCTGCTAATTCTAATATCTGTGTCAGTTCTG
>NW_012115211.1:1965067-1970181 GCF_000951035.1 Colobus angolensis palliatus | reverse complement strand
TGTGTTTTTAGTAGAGACAGGGTTTCACCATGTTGGCCAGGCTGGCCTTGAACTCCTGACCTCAAGTGATCCACCTGCCTCAGCCTCCCAAAGGGCTGGAATTACATGTGTGAGCCACTGCACCTGGCCATCTCTTCTCCTTTTGATACTACCATCACTTAATGGTGACCCCACATTCTCTGAGGCTGTTCATTTTTTTATTCTTCTTTCTCTCTGTTCTTCAGATTGCATAATCTCGATTGATCTATCTTCAGGTTTGCTGATTCTTTCTCCTGCCAGTTTAGACCTAATGTTGAGCTACTCTAGTGAGTTTTTCATTTTAGTTATTGTATTTTTCAGCTCGAGAACTTCTATTTTGTTATTTTTTTCTATCTCCTTATTGACATTTTTCATTAGATGTGACATTATCATTGTCATGTGCGTCCATTTGAAGAAACCACCAAACAGGCTTTGTGTGACCAACAAGGCTGTTTATTTCACCTGGGTGCACCTTTAAAAGTATTAAAGCAGCAGCAGCCACCACATGCAGACATGAGGACTATGCTAAAACAGTAAGGTCAAGTTGTTTGGACAGAAAGACTACAGGGCGTGGTCCCGGCTCTTGTGTAAGAATCTGACCACACAGGCCTGCACTTTGGCTGTGTGTAATGAAAAAGGTTGGGATGAGTTAGGGAGAGCTAGTGTGGGAGCAGCTTTTAGGGCTATTTTTTAAGGAATGGAAAGGGGAGTGGGGAAAGGATTTAGGATTTATGGAGTCAGCTAGGTTTATCTAGGACAGAATAATGGGTTGTGGAGGGAGGTATTGAGGATAGGAGAGTATATGGGTTTGGCACCACGGGGTGGATAGGCAAGACAATTTGGTTGATAAGCACAGATCCTGAACTAACCTGTAAGACTTGTCTGGTTTTTGGACAGGTAAAATGGGGAATTGTAAGGAAAGTTTATAGGCTTTAAAAGGCCATGCTGTAACAGGCAAGTGATAACAGGCTTTAATCCTTTTAAAGCATGCTGTGGAATGGGATATTGGCATTGAGTGGGGTAAGGGTGATTAGATTTTAATGAGATGGTAAGGGGTGCATGATTGGTCACCAAGGAGGGAGTAGAGGTGTCCCATACCTGTGGATTAAGGTGGGGAGATACAAGGGGAGGATGTGAAGGAGGCTTTGAACTGGGGAAAAGGGTGGCAATGAGGTGTGGCTGTAGCCTAGGAATAGTGAGGGAAGCAGACAATTTAGTTAAAATGTCTTGATGTGACCAGGCACGGTGGCTCACGCCAGCACTTTGGGAGGCCGAGGCGGGCGGATCACGAGATCAGGAGATCAAGACCATCCTGGCTAACACGGTGAAACCCCATCTCTACTAAAAATACAAAAAATTAGCCAGGCATGGTGGCGGGTGCCTGTAGTCCCAGCTGCTCAGGAAGCTGAGGCAGGAGAATGGCATGAACCCGGGAGGTGGAGCTTGCAGTGAGCTGAGATCTTGCCACTGCACTCCTGCCTGGGAGACAGAGCAAGACTCTGTCTCAAATAAAATAAAATAAAATGTCTCGACATAATAAGGGAACTGGGCAGGTGGGGAAAACTAAAAAGAAGTGCATAAAAGAATGTTGTCCAAGTTGGCACCAGAGTTGGGGAGTTTTAAGATTTTTAGAAGCCTGGCCGTTAATACCACAACATTTATGGAGGCAAGGGAAACACGCCCTTGAAAAGAAAGTAATGTGGAGTAGGTAGCCTCCATTTTAATTTAGAAGGGGATGGACTTACCCTCCACTGTAAGAGTTACCCAAAGCATCTGTGATGGTCCTATAGGCTTCCAAGGCAATTGGGCAGTGTCAGTCTTCAGCCGCTAAGCCAAGAAGATCTGGGAAGGAGTCAGTCAGAGAGCCTTGGGCCAGAGTTCCAGGGGCTCTGGGAGTGGCTGCCGGGTGAGATTTCCAGTGGGGTCCCGCACAGATGGGACACGGCTTAGGAGGAATCCTGGGCTGTGGGCATTCCTTGACCCAGTGGCCAGATTTCTGGCACTTGAAGCAAGATCCTGGGGGAGGCAGTCCTGGAGGAACGCCTGGCTGCTGCAGTTCAGGCATTTTGAAGTTATTGTGTGCTGGAGACGGCTGAGGTTTCTCTCACAGGTGAGGTTAATTAAGTCCTGTTGTGGGGTTTGAGGGCCAGAATCTAATTTTTGGAAATTTTTCTAGTGTCAGGAGCAGGTTGGGTAATAAAATGCATATTGAGAATAAGACAGCCTTCTGGCCCTTCTGGGTCTAGGGTGGTAATGCATCTAAGGGTTGTTGCCAAACTGGGCATGAACTGGGTTGAGTTCTTATATTTGATAAAAAAGAGCCTAAATGCTAACTGATTTGGGAGAGGTCAGAAAAAGAAAAAGGACTATGCCTTCAGCTCCAGCCACCTCTCTAAGAAGAAATTGTTGGGCAGATGGGGGAGGGCTAGTCACAGAATGAAACTGTAAGCCAGACTGGGTGTGAGGAGGGGAGGTAATAGAAGGGTTATAGGGTGGGGGAGCAGAGGCTGAAGAAGAGTTGGAACCTGGCTCGGCCTGGCAAGAAGCAGCCTGGGAAGGAGGGCAGAGGTCAGATGGGTCTGTAGAAAAGGAGGATTCACAGGACTCAGAGTTTGGGGTGGAGACTGAAGGAACAGACAGGAGAGAAAGAAGAAAGATTTGGGACGAGTCACATTGGGAGTAGAGACTACGGAGGGTTAAATGTGTAAAAGAATGCCTGGACATCAGGCACCTCAGACCATTTGCCCATTTTTTGACAAAAATTATCCAGATCTTGTAAAATGGAGAAATCAAAAGTGTCGTTTTCTGGCTATTTAGAACCATTATCAAGTTTGTATTGGGGTCAAGCAGTATTGCAGAAGAAAATAAGGTGTTTCGGTCTTAGGTGAGGTGTGAGTTGAAGAGGTTTTAAGTTCTTGAGAACACAGGCTAAGGGAGAAGAAGGGGGAATGGAGGGTGAAAGATTGCCCATAGTGAAGGAGATAAGTTTAAAGAGAAAGGTAGAGACATGGAGAAGGGGGCTGGTGAGCAGCCTTGGGCGGCAATGTGGGTGAGCAGCCAAAGCAGGCGTCCCCGCAATTGACTTGCCACCAAGGGAATGTGGGTGAATGACCAAGGCAGGTGTCCCTGCAGTGATCAGACACCAATGGAGTGTGGGTAAATAAACAGGCAGGTGTCCCCACAGTGATTAAACACCAAGAGAAGACTGTCTTCCCAAGGCCGTGACTGGCGCTGGAGTTTTGGGTCCATGGATAAAATGTGTCTCCTTGTCACTACTAGAGTGGAAAAAGAACTGGAATTGGAAGGACAGGGAGATTGAAGGGTAGTGAGAGAGGAAGACTGAAGGGTAGGGAGAGAGGAAGATTGAAGGGTAGCGAGAGAGGCTGGAGAAGAGTGAGAAGACTGCTTACCCGATTTTAAATTGGTGAGATGTTCGTTGGGCTGGTTGGTCTGAGGACCTGAGGTGGTAGGTGGATCTCCTCAAGGAGTGAGGACAAGGACAGGGGACTGGTCTCCAGAAGGAGTCCTCCTGTCCCAGGTCTTCGGCACTAAATGTCATGCACGTCCGTGTGAACAGACCACCAAACAGGCTTTGTGTGAGCAACAAGGCTGTTTATTTCACCTGGGTGCAGGCGGGCTGAGTCTGAAAAGAGAGTCACCGAAGGGAGATGGGGTGGGGCTGTTTTATAGGATTTGGGTAGGTAGTGAAAAATTACAATCAAAGGGGGTTTTTCTCTTACAGGCAGGGGCGGGGGTCACAAGGTGCTCAGTGGGGGAGCTTCTGAGCCAGAAGAAGGAATTTCACAAGGTTAATCGCTCAGTTAAGGTGGGGCAGAAGCAAATCACAATGGTGGAATGTCATCAGTTAAGACAGGAACTGGCCATTTTCACTTCTTTTGTGATTCTTCACTTGCTTCAGGCCATCTGGATGTATACATGCAGGTCACAGGGGATATGATGGTTTAGCGTGGGCTCAGAGGCCTGACAATCATCTTATCTTTCTTTACTACTTTAAGCATGTTTATTTTTCTTCGAGATCTTTGAACATTGAATGCATGAACATAATGGTTGCTTTGAAGTCTTTATTAAATCTGACATCAGAGCCCTCTCACAGGCAGCTCCTGTTGCCTGCATTTTTGCCTGTGGGCTGATCACACTTTTCAGTTTCTCTGCATGTCTCATAATTTTTTGATGAAAACTAGATGCTTTCAGTTACATACTACTGTAGGCACTGATTCCCTTCTCCCTCTGTGGGGTTTGTTTTTGTTGTTTGCTTAGTGATTTGGCCAGAATATTTTAGTGAATTCTAATTTCCCCACAGTGTGAAGCCTCTAGTCCCACTCCTCAAAGGATACAGCCTTAGGTATGTGCCCAGTTACCCTTGAATAGCAGGGGTTTCAGCAAGACTCTGTCTTTTTCCCTGACCTGTTAAACTAACTGTCTGCCTCATTTGGTATCACACCAAGCTTTTAGGCTCTACCAGTTGCTGGCTGATTGCTCATTCATGCCCTGAAGCATAAATGGTGCTGCAGTCTGATTTAATTAAATCCAGATCTCTGCAGGAGTAAATTTTGAAGCTAGTCTTTGAGGTTTGTTCAAACCCCAGGAAGTCTCTTTTTCTTCTTTCCCTGGTTCTCGCAGATAAAATAGCAGGCCTATGGCTTAGTTTGTTGCTATCAAGAATTACCATCCTCCTGCTAACTGCTTATCCCCAAAATTTGTGTTGTTGTCAAGAGCACCCTAGACTTGAATGTCCGGAGCTGTGAGGCCCGGAAATTGCTGCAGCTTCTGTTGCTTAAGCTCCGTATCATCAGAGACAAGATGGCGTATTTCCGGGTTCTTCATTAACAACTTTTCCTGCACGCGCCAAAACTTTTCCCGGGCGCGCCAACCTTTCCTGCGTGCGCGCAAACATTTTCGCTCCTAGGAAGATATGCAGCCTAAGGCGCAGGTGCGATCCCGCACCCGGGAAAATTACAAACCCACGGCGCATGCGCAATTGTAATTTGAGAGAACCCAGCCCCCCGTCACCGCCCTGGCCCAACCTCTTCCCCTGCCAGCCTATATAAGGCATTGCACTGCCACCATTAAACGAG
>NW_012115211.1:1960197-1961047 GCF_000951035.1 Colobus angolensis palliatus | reverse complement strand
CCAGTAACTGAAACTACAGATGCACAAGGCCGAGCCTGGAGACACCACAATGGGTTTGAATTTACTGTAATAAAAGAGCTAAAAACTGCTGTCTCACAATACAGAGCTACTGCCCCATACACCCTGGCCATAGTCGAATCTGTGGCCGAAAATTGGCTCAGTCCCATAGATTGGAATACCTTAGTTAGAGCAGTTCTTTCCGGTGGCGACCATCTAATTTGGAAGTCAGAATTTTATGAAAATTGTCGAGATACGGCCAAAAGAAACCAACAAGCCAGAAATGGTTGGGATTTTGATATGCTAACTGGCTCGGGTAATTACACAGAAACCGATGTTCAGATGCAGTATGATCCCGGGGTGTTTTCTCAAATCCAAGCAGCGGCTACCAAAGCCTGGAGAACACTCCCTGTTAAAGGGGATCCAGGAGCTTCGCTCATGGGGGTCAAACAAGGACCTGATGAGCCTTTCGCAGACTTTGTACATAGACTTTTAACCACAGCTAGCAGAATATTTGGAAATGCTGAGGCAGGAGTGGATTATGTAAAACAGCTAGCTTATGAAAATGCTAACCCGGCTTGTCAGGCAGCAATCAGACCTTATAGAAAGCAAACAAACTTAACAGGCTACATCCGCCTCTATTCAGACATAGGGCCCTCATATCAACAGGGCTTGGCTATGGCTGCTGCCTTTAGTGGACAAACCATAAGACTTCCTCACTAGTAAAAATAAGAATAGCAAGGGGTGCTTCAAGTGCGGAAAAATGGGACACTTCACTAGGGATTGTAAGGGAGAGCTAGCTAAGACCTTAGAGGCAAAAGCTCCAGGCCTCTGCCCTAGGTGTAAAAGAGGA
>NW_012115211.1:1954369-1956197 GCF_000951035.1 Colobus angolensis palliatus | reverse complement strand
CAATTAGAGGCAGGACACATTACAGAAAGCAACTCTCCTTGGAACACCCCCATATTTGTCATAAAAAAGAAATCTGGAAAATGGAGGCTCCTACAAGATCTAAGAGCAATAAATACTACCATGATACTTATGGGTGCTCTACAGCCTGGACTACCCTCTCCGGTAGCAATCCTGCAAGGATATTTTAAAATTATCATAGACCTTAAAGATTGCTTTTTTACAATTCCCCTTCATCCCACTGACCAAAAACAATTCGCCTTTAGCTTACCATCTATAAATTTTAAAGAACCAATGAAGCAATACCAATGGAAAGTATTACCTCAAGGTATGGCCAACAGTCCCACCTTGTGTCAAAAATATGTGGCTACAGCCATACACTCAGAGAAACATGGAAACAAATATACATTATACATTACATGGATGATATCCTCATAGCAGGAAAAATGGGAGAACAAGTTTTACGGTGTTTTGCTCAACTCAAACAAGAACTAACCACAGCGGGGTTACAAATAGCTCCAGAAAAAATACAACTGCAAGATCCTTATACATATTTAGGTTTTCAAATAAATGGACCTAAAATTACCAATCAAAAGGCCGTTATCCACAAAGATCAGTTACAAACACTTAATGATTTCCAAAAGCTCCTTGGAGACATAAATTGGCTC
This sequence comes from Colobus angolensis palliatus, assembly GCF_000951035.1. Classification (NCBI taxonomy): domain Eukaryota; kingdom Metazoa; phylum Chordata; class Mammalia; order Primates; family Cercopithecidae; genus Colobus; species Colobus angolensis. The sequence continues at coordinate 1,955,532 of NW_012115211.1, read as the reverse complement.
CGGCCATACTTAAAACTCACCACAGGAGACTTAAAACCTTTATTCGACACCCTGAGAGGTGACCCCAACCCTAAGTCCCTTAGGTCGTTATCAAAAAAGGCTCTTTTATCACTTAATAAAGTAGAGGCGGCCATTGCTGAGCAATTTGTTACTAACATAGACTATTCACAACCATTAACCTTTTTAATATTTAACACAACACTAACACCTACTGGTTTATTCTGGCAAAATAACCCTATTATGTGGGTCCATTTGCCTTCATCACCCAAAAAGGTATTACTCCCCTATTATGATGCCATAGCAGATTTAATTATTCTAGGGAGGGACAATAGCAAAAAATATTTTGGAATTGAACCCTCTACAATCATACAACCTTATTCTAAGACACAAATCCATTGGTTAATGCAAAATACTGAAACGTGGCCAATTGCTTGCACCTCTTATGCCAGTAACTTAGATAACCATTACCCACCAAATAAGCTTATCCAATTTTGTAAGCTACATGCTTTTGTCTTTCCTCATGTCATCAGTAAAACACCTTTAGACAATGCCTTACTAGTTTTCACTGATGGGTCATCTACAGGAACTGCTGCATATACCTTTGCTGACACCACTGTTAAATTAAAAACTAGTCATACCTCGGCTCAGTTAGTAGAATTGCAGGCCCTAATCGCGGTTCTGTCAGCCTTCCCTGATCAGGCTCTTAATATTTATACCGACAGTGCATACTTAGCTCACTCAATACCTTTACTTGAGACCGTAACACAAATCAAACATGTGTCAGACACAGCCAAGTTATTTTTACAATGCCAACAATTAATACATGACAGATCAACTCCCTTCTTTCTTGGACATATTAGAGCTCACTCTGGATTGCCAGGACCCCTATCCCAGGGCAACCAAATGGCTGACATGGCAACCAAAACAATAGCCATAACTACAAACACAAACCTAACCCAAGCACAAGCCACTCATGCCTTACATCATCTTAATGCTCGAACTCTAAGATTAATGTTTGAAATAACTAGAGGACAAGCAAGACAAATAGTCAAACAATGTCAGACCTGTGTAACACACCTACCAGTCCCTCACTTAGGCATTAACCCAAGAGGACTAGTTCCCAACATGATCTGGCAAATGGATGTCACTCATTATTCAGAATT
>NW_012115211.1:1939328-1952104 GCF_000951035.1 Colobus angolensis palliatus | reverse complement strand
CCAACCTCTTCCCCTGCCAGCCTATATAAGGCATTGCACTGCCACCATTAAACGAGACTTGATCAGGCTATTTGTCTTGTCTCCATTTCTTGTGTTTTCTTGTCTCCTCCATTCCCACTCCCCCTTTCAGGGTCCGTTCGACTGTCCTGCAGGTCGGGACACTTGAACTTCTCACACTTAGTTTCAAGTAAAGCCAGTCCCTTTGGGAAGAGCTTCAGAGATTTCTGTTCTTATAGACTGCCTCTCCTCCTGGGCAAAATCTCTGAGCCATGGCTTCAGACTCTGGGTGGAGGTGATAGCCTCTGGTCTTCTAGGCTTGCTGCTTCCTGAATGGAACCTCCTCTCTATCAGCAAGGTGGAGTGAGGGTGATCAGAGTCCCAGTATCCTCAGCCTGCTGCATCTGGGGAGGGGCCTCTTTTTATGAGTGAGGACTGGGTGGAAGAAGAGAGCCCCTGACCTCTTGGCTGCACCTGCCAGGAGTTTAGCTTCTGCAACTCAGAGCTGGAAATGATGAAAAATGCTGGTGACCTGTTCCTCATGGTAATAATATACTGTATCCCTTTACTTGGAGCTGAGGGAAGTGGGAGCCCCATCTTCCTGGCCACACCTTCTGGATGGAGCTTCCATCACTCTAAGTTGAAGGCAGGGCAGGGAGCAATGAAAAATGGAGGGGGTCATGGCTCAAGTGCCACAAATTCTTGTTATTATTGAGATTTAGTAGATTTTCTTGAATAAGCATTTCTTCATTTGTTGTATGTCTTGGGACAATTCACAGAGACTTTATTTTCTTTTCCTTTTCTTTTTCATTGTTTTAAATTTAAAATTATAGTGAAAATAGAGACAGGGTCTCACTATGTTGCCCAGGCTGGTCTCAAACTCCTGGGTTCAAGTGATCCTCCCACCTCAGCCTCCCAAAGTTCTGGGATTACAGGCATGAGCCACCACGACTGGCCAATTTGTGGAGACTTTAAATGATTGCTTAATAATTTTTACCAGTTAAGGTTTTTCATTGTGTGGGGGCTCCTTACTCCACTATTCAGAGGCAGAACCTCTTTCATTTAACATGTAAAATGTACTTTCCACCCTTTTCTACTGTCTTCTTTTTCCTAGGAAGCTGAAATGTATGGGCTACATCAATAAGGCTCCATGCCTTCAGGCTTCCAGTTGCCAATAAATGCCCAAGTAGGAGACTGGAGGGAGGGAGGATGAGATCAGAGTGTTTATTCCCTTGGCTCCCTTCAGTTGTGCAGCCTTCTTTGAATGACTCCTTGTCATTTCCAATTGCCATTCCCTTCCCCGTCTCTTCTGGCTAGAAGTAGTTACTTTACTACCACTTTCAACTCCCCTACACATTGCTTATACCTTTATGTAAGGGAAGTGGCTGCACTTTGGTCAGGAATAGGCCAAGGCAGCCTTTTGGCGCAGCGTGACTCAAGCAGGTTTGGAGTGCAGACATACAACTCCTCACGTTGTGTAGCCATGCCACATGAGGCATTTTAGGCAACCACTCACGTGTGCTCGTGCTTGACAGAGCCACTATTGTTTGTGAAAGGTATAATTACCCAGCTGACGCTGTACATATGGTTCATGGCTTGTGCCCATGACTTGCACTGAGGCTGGCGCCCAAGCTCGCTCATGCCCAGAGAGACAGAGAAAATGCCATGTCAAAACTTGCTATGATTCCTTGAGTGTTCTTTCAGCTGGCCACCATTTGTCCACCGACTCCCCTCAGACCTCAGTTAGAACATGACAATTGGCATCATGAACACGATCCCAGAGTGAGTGAGCCTTTGGTCCCCACTAATTCCATGTCAGCCATGCGGCCGCAACATGGGTGGTGGTACCCGATGGCAGCTGTGCTGCTCAGATGGGCTCCAGTGGAAACCTGGGCAGTGGTAGACTGGCCCCCTGAGAGTGTGGAGAAGGCACTGAAGCAGCTGGAAGCACAGAGCACTGAGAAGGAGTGAACGTTTCCCGACGGAGTTGAATGGGTGTTTTTGACTGTACTATGAGAGGTACACACCCAGTCCCTGAGGGATGCAGCAGAGGTAAGGGCCCCCCAGGTGCCAGCAGGCCTGGTTACACTGCTCAGAAAAAGTGTTAGAAGCTGCCATGAATGGGGACCTCCAGGCATAGGCGGAGTGCCTGGAGGCCTGGCCATAGGGCTTAGAAAAGGAATTAGAGGCTGCTGTGAATGCAAGCCTCGGTCCATCATCTTGGCCTGAGAGACTCCCACTTGGTCTGGGTTTGCACCATAAAGAAGGAGAAGATGCCCCACTTGCAGGGGGCCCCCCTGATGGGAGGAAAGGGGGTCCCAACCAGTGACATGCTCACAGATGTGGGTAGATTTGATTTTGGCTGGGGTTGACTGAGAGAAAATTAATAAGCAGCCCAATGAAGTACTATTAACTTTGTGGAGACAGCTGCCTCCAGAGCAGCAATTCCAGAAAATGTCCAAGGGGAAGAAGGACATTGCTGCATGACCCGGTCCCACCTGGTGGGTGCTTTGGCTCAAAGACTATGTGCTGTAGCCGGACAGGGCTGTAAAGCCTTTTCTGTTTGATGAGGGAATTGGCCAAGGTGCCCGGCCTGGGGGAACACCAGATGATGGGAGGCCACATGTGAAATTAGCAATTCACTGGTCCCCCACCAACGTACAGCAAGTGCTGGTGCTGGTAGACACCAGTGCAGATATATTCTGGGGGTGGATATTTTCCACAGCTTGGCAGCTGTGCCATCAATCATGGATTTGATGGACCCTTTGATGATAGAACTGGAACAGTACCACTATGTGGTGGATTTAGCTAATGCATTCTTTTCCAGAAAGCCAGGAACAGCTTACCTTCACGGGAAGGTGACAGTGGACTTTCACAGTGCTGCCGCAGGGCTATATGCAGTGCCTCACCATATGTCGTGGTCTCGTTAATGATATTATGCTAACCTCTGATTCTCTTGCAGATTTAGAAGTGCTCCCCTTGCCTAGAATTTAGCAATGCTCCCCTTGCCTAGAATTTAGCAATGCTCCCCTTGCCTAGAATTAAGATGATGAGGCTGAGACAGCCTTTCTGGGAGCCTGGCAGGCTATTCAGCAGGCACAGGCCCTACTGCTAATTAACCAGGGGCACCCATTTAAACTTGATGTGCATGTGACCACAGATAGTTTTGGCTGGGCCTATAGCAGCACATGGAGAGTTTGAGAATGTCAGTAGGCTTTTCATCCCAACTATGGAAAGGAGTTGATCTCCAGTACTCATTGATAGTGAAACAGTCAGTAACTGTATATGCTGCCCTTCAGGCTCATGAAAGCATGGCAGGACAGGCTACAGTCATCGTGCAGACAACTTACCCGATAGTGGGATGAGTGTGTTCATGGATAACAACCCCCTGGATGGTGAAAGCAGTTAGTAAGGGCTCATGAGAGCGTGGCAGAATGGAGACGGGCTACAGTCATCGTGTGGATAACTTACCTGAGAGCGGGATGGATATATTCATGGATAACAACCCCCCCGGACTGGGATGGTGCAGACATCCACTTTGGCAAAGTGGGGCGCCTACTTGGAGCAGTGGAGTACGCTGAGTACAAGTCCCTTAGGAGTAGAGTTGCAAGAGGTCTTGGGACCTGTAGTCCTAATGCAAGAAAAGGCCATGGGGCCTAGAGCCATGGGGCCTGAGGCACCCTTAGACCCTGAACCTTCACCATTTAAGGAAGGACGTCTCCCCATTCCCAATGGGGTAAGATACACAGATGGGTCTAGCCGAGGTGCTACTGCTGCCTGATTACCATGTGATTTGAAACCAGGGGTGGACAGAGTAGTCAATGGGCTGAACTTAGGGCAGTATGGATGGTGATCACCAAGGAGGTGACACCTATGGTAATCTGTATCAATAGCTGGGCGGTCTATTGAGGCTTAACCTTGTGATTAACTACCTGGAAAATACAGAAGTGGCTACTTGGCCACCGACACATATGGGGCTAAGCCATGTGGCAAGACTTCTAGGAAATGGGTCATCAGAAAGAGGTAACTATCATCTGTCAGGCCGTATGCCTTTTGCCACCCTGGCAATGATGAGACAGATGCTTTGGCCAAGGTCTGATGGTTAGAGACAGCACCTACTTGAGATGTGGCCTTCTAGCTACACTGGAAACTGGGAGTAAACTAATGCAACAGGTCAATAAGCATTGGGGTCTGTCCCTGCCCATGCAAGATATTTGGGAGGCTTGTCAGAAATGCCCAGCATGTGCTCAGGCATACCCTAAATGGAGACCACTACCCAGTGTTACACAACAAGTAATGATACGGCGAGTGCCCTTAACCAGGTAGCAAGTAGACAAGATCAGGCCCCGATGGATTTTGTGCCCCCTGGAAGTTTATGGGTCTGTGGTGACACAGGGTATCCCTATCTACCAGTGGACCGGACTGAATATTGTACCTAGGGGTGGTCTCATGTACCTGCCACTGTTCTCCCCAGATGCTCATCACACATAACTGGGAGGCACTACATTCTCATTTTTTGCCAGTGCAACAAGCCCCCTGGTGGTTCTACCCCTTGGCAATGACTATTCTTGGAGCGGGTGTCATAACTGTAGAAGCACAAGTTACTGCTCTTGCAGAGCACACTGCTCAGGCTCCAAATAACACCCAAGTGGCCCTCCTCCTGTTAATAGATGAGGTTGATCAGATCAGAAAGGTGGTGTTGCAAAACTGAATGGCCTTAGACATAATGACTGCTGTCCAAGGAGGCACCTGTGCTCTTTTAGGAACACAATGTGGTACCTTTATCCCTGACAATTGGCAGAACATAACAGCAGCCCTTCAAGGGGTCTCATGGGAGATTAAGGCAGTCAAGAGCCTTACTGACAACCCCCTGCAGGGTGGGCATCCCTGGGTTCTGGCCTATGCTGGGCTCTAATAGTCAAAAGTAGCATAGCTGGGATCCTAGTAGTGAGCTATTGCTCTCCGTATGGTTGTTGTGGGTTATGGATTCAGGGCTCCAGTCTCTGGGCATGTGTCCCTGCCCAGAGGATGGCCTTGGCCTTTGGCCTAGGGGGTGTAGTATAAGGGCAATGGCTGTGCTTTAGTTGGGAATAGGCTGAGGTGGCCTTCTGGCACAGCATGACTCAGCGGGTTTGGAGCACAGGTGCACAACACTGCACGTTATGTAACCATGCCATGTGAGGCACATTAGGTAACCAGGTGTGCTCGTGCTTGGCTCAGAGCCACTGTTGTCTGTAAAAGGTGTAACTATCCAGCTGATGCTAAACATACAGCTTGCACCCACAGCTTGTGCCCACACCTTGTGCCTAAGCCTACTTGCGCTCAGAGAGAAAAAACCATATCAAAACTCCCTATATGATTCCTTGAGTGTTCTTTCAGCTGCCTGCCACTGGTCTACCAACTCCCCTCAGACCTCAGTTAGAACATGACACTTTAAAATCATCCCTGGCCAGGTGCGGTGGCTCATGCCTGTAATCCCAACACTTTGGGAGGCTGAGGCAGGCAGATCACGAGGTCAAGAGGTGGATCACAGGTCAAGAGATTGAGACCATCCTGGTCAACATGGTGAAACCCTATCTCTACTAAAAATACAAAAATTAGCTGAGCATGGTGCGCTTGTAGTCCCAGCTACTCAGGAGGATGAGGCAGGAAAATCGCTGGAACCCGGGAGGCGGAGGTTTCAGTGAGCTGAGATTGCGCCATTGCACTCCAGCCTAGTGACAGAGCTAGATTCTCTCTCAAAGAAGAGGAAAATCATCCCTTTGTGAAAAAACAAAGCAAAACCCGAAAAAACACCTCCTTGAATTATCTAATTGTGCTATTTTCTGTTGTGAGCCTGATTGGTACATTACCCATTTCTTTTTCAGAAATCTATATTCATGTATGAAATAAGAGGGACATAGGTTCTAATATCAGTTCTGGAAGCTAATTCTTGGGGAAAGTTCTTTAGCCTCTTTGAGCTTCAATTTCCTTATCTGTAGTATGAATGTCTGATAGTTATGGTGAGGATTAAGTGAGATGACTTATATAAAATGACCGGCATGTTATCTGCAGTAGACACAAATATGCTGCACTATATCCCTCTTCAAGAAGGACTAGTTGCCTCAATTGATGGGGGTATTGCCAACAGACAAATTCTAGCTGTCATCTCCTTTAGGATTTGACCTAGTCGTGTAGAGAGCTGCCTTACCCAAGGCCTTGCCCCTCTTGGAGCAGCCCATGTGAGGTGACTGAGCAAGGCATGGGCATAAAAGTTTGGCCATTTTGGCCCACCATGGGAAACACTGATGGGTTATGTATGTTCTAGAGGTCCCCATGGATTGGTTGAAGCTTTGTCAGACTATATAGCTTCTGGCTGTCCCTCTGTTCAGTGTTTCTTCCTTCTAAGGAATTGATGTTAGGAATGGCCCAAAAATGCAGTTGGTAAGATGGGATTTTAAACCTGGATCACTCACCACCTTGTTGGCCATAAGGACCTCATCACTGGTGATAGAAGGATCAGAGACAACACCTGGCACAAGGTGGAGGTCCGATTGTTAAAACTCTTACCAGTGGCTGGGTTCAGTGGTTCATACCTGTAATCTCAGCACTTTGGGAGGCCTAGGCAGGTGGTTCACCTGAGATCACGAGTTCGAGACTAGCCTGGCCAACATGGCGAAATCCTTTCTCTACTAAAAATACAAAAATTAACTGGGCATGGTGGTGGTGCATGCCTGTAATCCCAGCTACTCAGGGGGCTGAGGCAGGAGAGTCGCTTGAACCCAGGAGGCAGAAGTTGCAGTGAGCTGAGGAAGTGTGGTCTTTGGAAAGGAGTAAGGAGACAGAGACTTTGTTTGCAAAAGAAGTTGTGTTTTGGGTGGTAGGTATTTATTTATTTATTTAGAAATGGAGTTTCACGGCCAGGTGTGGTGGCTCACACCTGTAATTCCAGCACTTTGGGAGGCCAAGGCAGGTGGATCACAAGGTCAGGAGATCGAGACCATCCTGGCTAACACGGTGAAACTGCATCTCTACTAAAAAATACAAAAAATTAGCCAGGTGTGGTGGCGGGGGCCTGTAGTCTCAGCTACTCAGGAGGCTGAGGCAGGAGAATGGTGTGAACCCAGGAGGCAGATGTTGCAGTGAGCCGAGATCTCGCCACTGCACTCCAGTCTGGTTGACAGAGTGAGACTCCGTCTCAAAACAAAACAAAACAAAACAAAAAACAAACAAACAAACAAAAGAAATGGAGTTTCACTGCTTCACCCAGGCTGGAGTGAAGTCGCACGATTTCAGCTCACTGCAACCTCTGCCTCCTGGCTTCAAGCAATTCTTGTGCCTTAGCCTCCCAAGTAGCTGGGATTACAGGTATGCACCACCATGCCTGGCTAATTTTTGTATTTTTAGTAGAGATGGAGTTTCTCCATGTTGGCCAGGCTGGTCTTGAACTTCTGACCTCAGGCGATCTGCCCACCTCAGCCTCCCAAAGTGCTGGGATTACAGGCATGAGCCACCACACCTAGCCAGTAGTTAATATTTTAAAAGAAGATTTTGTTTGTTGTGTGATGTTTCATTCCGCAGGAGCTGAAGGATGCAAGAGTCTCCAAATGATGTGTAGCTTTTCAAAGATCTCATGCTTCCTCTTCCATGATGAGGGAGTTCTACAAGGAGGCAGAAGTTTAAAGAGACCAAGAAAACAGTCAGGGAGAAGAGGAAGGGAGACCAAAGAGAGGCAGAGAGAGAAAATGCCAATGGTCAAATGTTTTCTGGGAATGATCTGCATTCACATACCCTCCTGGTTGATCTAGACATTGTGTTTATTCTTCCGAGGTGATGGAGAGGTGTTCCTGTGGGTGACTGTAATTACAGGCTATAGGAGGTGGGGTACAGATAGTCAGATATTGTTAAAATCAGCTCTGTCTATTCAGCAGAGAGGATAGTTCACACATGCTAATATTTCACACACCAGAGACTTCACTAGAAGCTGGGGTTTAAGCTAGGCTGTGTAGGCTGAGAAGTATTCAGACAAGTTATGAGAAGAGTGTTCATGCAGGGCCAGTGGCAGAGGTAAGGAAAATCAGTTGGGTGCAGTGGCTCACACCTGTAATCACAACACTTTGGGATGCTGAGGTGGGCAGATCACCTGAGGTCAGGAGTTCGAGACCAGCCTGGCCAACATGGCAAAACCGTCTTTACTAAAAATACAAAAATCAGCCAAGCACGGTGGCAGGCACCTGTAATCCCAGTTACTCGGGAGGCTGAGGCGGGAGAATTGCTTGAGCCCTGGAGGCAGAGGTTGCAGTGAGCTGAGATCACACCACTGCACTCCAGCCTGGGTGAAAGAGTGAGACTCCATTTCAAAAAAAAGAAGTAAGGAAAATCAGAGGCACTAGGACTCCTGGGGAAAGAAATTTCTAGAGCATAGCACTAATAGGGGGTGGTGGATTAATCTACCCTTTCAGCCTGATAACCCAGCCCAAGCACTATTAGACACATTACTTCAGAAAGTAGTTAATAATTCCACACAGCATTTCAACTTGGTAGGTCAGTCCTAAGTGTGAATTTTGTTTTTCTTCACTGACTCTAACACAGTTATTGTCTTTTTGGTCCAATATTATCAAGTTTCATTACCTTATTAACAGCCAGACTTTTTTTTTCATTTTTAAATAAATGAAGCATATGTGGAATTCTAAAGAACTCAGCTCATTTATTTCCTTTGAAAAATCTTACTCCCACACCAACAAACATCATTATAATGCACCCAGCCAATTTCATTTCAGAACAAGTTGGTACATTACTCAAGTATTGATCACTTGCTTTGTCATCTTATTAGTTAATTATTATTGTGGTTAGAGGTTCCTCAGAGTTGAGGCTTGGTGATACTTTCTCTTTCTTCTGGATCAGCACATGGAGTACAGCACACGGCCCATAATGGGCCATTAATAAGTGTTAACTGACATTTCATACCTGAGTTGGGCCAAAGCATCAAATTCTTTATGTCAAGGTACAGTTTTAACCTGAATGTAATAATAATAATATAATAAACCTTAACTTTAGCCTCAAAGTCATTAAAAATCTAACTTTTTGGAACACTCGTTTTTAGCTTATTAATCTTTTTTTGTAAAAAAATGCCATTGTCAGAGGCATGTGAACCAGAGCAACTCTATCTTAAATAGGAGCTGGGTAAAATAAAGCTGAAACCTAGTGGGCTACATTCCCAGACTGTTAGGCATTCTAAGTCACAGAATGAGATAGGAGGTCGGCACAAGATACAGGCCATAAAGACCTTGCTAATAAAACAGGTTGCCAGTAAAGAAGCCAGCTAAAACCCATGAAAACCAAGATGGCGATAAGAGTAACCTCTGGTTGTCCTCACTGCTACACTCCCAACAGCTAAGTCACAGTTTATAAATGCCATTGGCAATGTCAGGAAGTTACCCTATATAGTATAAAAAGGGAAGGTATGAATAATCCAGCCCTTGTTTAGCATATAAGCAAAAAATAACCACAAAAATGGGCAACCAGCAGCCTTTGAGGCTTCTCTGTCTATAAAGTAGCCATTCTTTATTCCTTTACTTTCCTAATAAACTTGCTTTTACTTTATAAACTCACCCTGAATTATTTCTTGCTTGATATCCAAGAACTCTCTCTTGGGGTCTGGATTGGGACCCCTTTCCTGTAACACAATGACTCGTTTTGTTTACAATGTAGGCAAACTTATAGAATGCTGGAATTGTGAGGAATTTTAGGGATAATCTAGCCTAAAGTTCTCATTTTATATGAGGGGAAACTGAGGACCAAAGACATAAAGTAAAAGTTGGGCGTGGCAGGTCAGAGCTGTTTTCCGGGCCTGAGGCCACGAAAACAGCCTAGACAACAGAACCCATCTCTTAAAGAAATTTTTTTTTTAATTTTAATTAGCCAGACTTGGTAGCATGACTGCAGTGCCAGCTACTTGGGAGGCTGAGGTAGGAGGATCACTTGAGATTGAGAGATCGAGGCTGCAGTGAGCTGCAATCATGCCACTGTACTCCAGCCTGGGCGACAGAGGAGATTGACTCAAAATTAAAAAAAAAAAAAAAGAAAAAAGTGACCTGCCCAGGGTCATACAATGGGGATCTGAGCTGGAGGAAGTGACAGGTCAGCTGAGCAGCTGACCAAGACCCCAGGTTATAGCAGATGACAAAACATCCCTGGGTACCAAAGTATTGCTAGAAATTTAACAAGGTGGGCAAAATTGTGTATATCAGAACTCCTCTGGGACAGAGTAGTTGTTGTAAGGAATACTTTGGTGAATAATGTAAGATGAGAATGAACAACAATGAATGTTCACTCAGCAGCTTCCTAAGCAGACTGCGTTGGATAAACAAAGGGCTTTTGTTTTGCAGAATGGAGTATGCAAGTTTGAGTCCAGGCTGAATAGCCCCAGAAAATAAAGGTGAGTGTTAGTACTGCTACCTCTGGTGCTCCTTCCAGCCCTTCCCCTTCATGACACTCAACTGTCCTCTAACTCATGGTTGAACAACAGTTAAAGAAAGCTGATTTGATGTAAGTGTGCTAGTGTCTCTTAACTACACCTTTTATAGCTAAGAGCTGAACCCAAACTCTGAGAAGCTGGGGCTAGGACTTGCAAACCACACTTTGTGTTTGCCAGCCTTGCAGCCTGTTAGACTCTGCTGTAAATGGCCCTAGAGAAAGCTGGAACACTGGAGGAGGGAGAGGGAATTTGTAGCTTCTGTTTGCTTCCTGTCCTGTCAGCAACCCCCTGCAAAGGCCATTCACCTTGACAACAGCAGTTGGCGCCAGTTTCCAGATTTAGGGAGGCTCTCTGAGAACACACCCAGATGCAAAGCTTCTAGGTTTTGACAACCCTATCCTCTTCCCTTTATTCCCCCACCCCTGGGGAAGGTAGCTGCTTATAGTAATTCTCTCTATTATCTCCTTACTCTCTTTTTTTAGTCCTCTAGTGCCTGTTTAACTAATTGCCTATATTACATTCTCTCTGTCAAAGTTCTGCTGTGAATTCTGTTTCTGAAGGGATTCAGCTGCTGAAAGGTGCCATTAACCTGCTCGGGGATCCTCCAAGTCAATCCAATCCTAAATGGGAATAATAATAGCTATCATTTATTTGAGGACCTACTATGTGCTCAGCACTTAAATAAATTCTCTCATTTAATCCTCAGAATAACTCTGGGGTGTAAGTATTACACCCATTTTAACAGATGACAAGCTGAAGCTCAGCTTTAAATAGATTGTTTATGGTTACCAAGCTTGTTAGTGATAGAGCAGGAATTCAAACTTGCATTTTTCTGACTGCCAAACCTATGCTATTTTTTAAGTTAATTTTTAAATATACTTTTTGATATGGTTTGGCTGTGTCCCCCCCAAATCTCACCTTGACTTATAACGGTCCCCACATGTCAAAGGTGGGGCCAGGTGGAGATAATTTAATCACGGGGGCAGTTCCCCCATACTGTTCTTGTGGTGATAAGTCTCCCAAGATCTGGTGGTTTCATAAATGGGAGTTCCCCTGCACAAGCCCTCTTGCCTGCTGCCGTGTTAAACGTGCCTTTGCTCCTCCTTTGCCGTCCACCATGATTGTGAGGCCTCCCCAGCCATGTGAAACCGTGAGTCCATTAAACCTCTTTTCCTTTATAAATTACCCAGTCTCCAGTATGTCTTTATTAGCAACATGAGAACAGACCAATACACTTTTTTTGTAAATTAGAAGAGTATTGTATATTCTTCATAATAAGTCAAACAATAAAAAATTAACATATTATAAAATACATGTTAATTTATCCCTTCTTCCCTATAATACCTTCACCACTCCCTTATCACCACTCCCCAGCCCATGCCCCAGTTAACCAATATTAACACCATATTGTGTAACTTGTCACACTTTTTTTTTCGCTCATACAAAAATATAAGCATACAAAGGACTTATTTTTCCTTAATTTAATTTAATTTATTTTATTTTATTTCTTTTAGAGACCCGGTCTTGCTATGTTGCCCAGGCTGGCTTCAAAATCCCAGGCTCAAGGGGTTCTTCTACCTTAGCCTTCTCAATAGCAGAGACTACAGGCATGCAATAATACACCTGGCTGTTTTCTCTTTCATAAAACAAAAACAAGGGCACGCAATATACATTACTGTGCAACCTGCTTTTTCACACAACAGTATTTCATTGTCATTCCTCCTGGTTGGTACTATAACTGGACCCAGGTTTGGCTGCTCGCTGCTCAAAAACCAAACAGGAGAGACAAGGGTTTAACTGGAGAGCCAACAAACCGAGACAATGGAGAACTAGCATAGGAAAGTGTTAGTTTATAAATTTTTATAATTTACCATAGGATTTTTAAAAGAAGTTTGGTGTGGGAGACATGGGGAAGTGCAGCAGACTGCAGCTCTGGGTCTTTGTTCTGACGGCTATCTTGGGTCATCGTCTCTCTGGAGGTCTGCTTGGCATTATCCTGACTTTGGCCTGATGGTGGTGACCTAATTGTTCTGACTCCCCCTAAGTGGGAGGATTCCTTAGGGAGGATTCCACAGGGTCTTCCTGCGTGGTTTGTTTCAAGATTAGCCTCTGGAATTTCTTAAGCAACAGCATAATTAGATAAGCATACGTTGCCAGAGAGAAGTGTCTAGACAGTGAAGGAATGACAAGGTGAGAGGGGAGCAGAGGAAGAAAAAGAAAGTGTGTGGTTTTTTTTTTTTTTTTTTTTTGAGACAGAGTCTGGCTCTGTCGCCCAGGCTGGAGTGCAGTGGCCGGATCTCAGCTCACTGCAAGCTCCGCCTCC
>NW_012115211.1:1936981-1938788 GCF_000951035.1 Colobus angolensis palliatus | reverse complement strand
GATCTAGTTTCACTACAGCCTCCACCTCCTGGATTCAAGAGATCCTACCTCAACCTCCTGAGAAGCTGGTACTGCAGGTGCACACCACCACACTTGGCTAATTTTTTAAGATTTTTGTTTTTTGTAGAGATGAGATCTCACTGTGCTGCCTAGGCTGGTCTCAAACTCCTGGGCTCAGAGTGATCCCCTGGACTTGGCCTCCTAATGTGCTGGGATTAGAGGCATGAGCCACCTTGCCTGACCTCAGGCAAACATTTTTGTACATATATTTTTAGGTAATGATACTTTTGTTCCAACAAAATAGTCTAAAAGAGCAGTGCATGGGCCAAAAAGTATATACATTTAAAATTTTTCTTCTAGAATACTTTCCAAACAGATTATGGTACAATGTAATACCTTCACCAGCAATGTGTAATGATGTCCATTTCCTTACTTTGTAATAATGGAGTTCAGGACATGCTACCCAAAAACATCAGAAGCAGGAAAATCACTCACACCTTCCTCCTGCCCTATTCTCCTGAAGCAAGTCCTAAAACCTCGGAGGGCTGTTTTGACCTTCCCCTGCAGCAGGTCATAAGACCCTCATTCAAGAAGTGCCCTCCCTGCACCCAGAGGAAAAGAGCGTCCTTATGTCTGAAGACAAAGGTCCATGGAGGAGAATCTGAACAAGCAGACCTTGCTAAGTTCCCTTCAATTTATTACCATTAGATCATACTTTTTTATATAACCACACTTCTCCACAGCTATCCACTTCTTCATTGAAACTAGCATTAAAAATACATAGGTTTTAATTTCTTTGATGGGTACATGGGTTTACCCATTTCTTCAGATTTTTCTGAAGGCTCCTATGTCACATAAAATTTATAATTGATGAACGTATATGCTTTTCTCTGATTAATCTGTCTACTGTTTTAGAGACCTCAGCCATGAACCTAAGATGGGAAGGAAAAACACGTCTTTTCCCTTACATTGACAAGAGCTAGATGTTCTCAATAATTCAATTTGTGTCAGACATATTATTGAAACACTGTATCCTATTTTAAAAAAATTTTCATTTCTCTGATAACTAGTGAGTTTGAGTTGCTTTTAATATGTTTATTGTCCATCTGCATTTCCTCTTCTGTGAATTGCCTGTTCAAATCATTTCCCTAGTTTCTCTGTGGGTTGTTCGTGTTGTGTACATTCCACACTGCAACTTAAGTGGCCAATGAAAGAATGAGAACTACAACTCAGTCTTCTAACTCCCAGTCCGGGAATTTCTCTCCTGTGGCCTCTTCCTGAACTGTGATGTGTTTTTATTGTTGTGCTATATATTTGTTTTATTGTATTTATGCCTATTATGCTATAATATAAATATAACTAGTTTGTTGAACAAGCTAGAGTCATACTGTTGCAGGCAGGAAATCTTATTTTTTCCCCACCAGTTTCTCTAAAATTCAATTTACCAAATAGGTCTTCCCTTATCACTTGATGAAACTTTGGGAAGATCTCATAGGAGTGTTTTGGTTGTTGGTTTTTTTTCTTTTGGTCCTCAGGAAATAAAAGTTCTCTAGTCTCTTGTAAGATATTTCCTTCCCATTTTAGGTTTATGACCGAGGCCTCTAAAACAGAAGACAGATTAATAAGAAAAAAGCATACACATTTAGGTTGGGCACAGTGGCTCATGCCTGTAATCCCAACACTCTGGGAGGCCAAGGTGGGCAGATCTCTTGAGGTCAGGAGTTCGAGACCAGCCTAGCCAACATGGTGAAACCCTGTCTCTACTAAAAATACAAAAATTAGCTGGGCATGGTAGCATGCACCTGTA
>NW_012115211.1:1932418-1936176 GCF_000951035.1 Colobus angolensis palliatus | reverse complement strand
GGCGGGTGCCTGTAATCCTAGTTACTTGGGAGGCTGTGGCAGGAGAATCACTGGAACCCAGGAGGCAGAGGTTGCGTTGAGCTGAGATTGCACGATTGCACTCCAGCCTGGGTGACAGGAGCAAAACTCCATCTCAGAAAAAAATAAATAAAAATAAAAAGCAGAGTATAATCTGTGTGATCACCTAGCCCTGATCTAGCCCTGTGTGATATCAGATCTCCAAGCACATAGAAGTTGATTTGTCCCCTCCTGAAACTGAAAGGAAGTCTGCAGCAGTAGAGCAGGTGTACAAGGCTTATTTCTTGCTCCCTCACCTCCTCCCTATTCCATAGCAGCTGTTTCTGACCCCCTCCAGACAGGGTGGATTCAGGTTTTGTGGGGGCTGAAGCTTCCACAATTTGGGCAGACTCCTTTATATTAGGCAGAATTCTAAGATGATCCCCCCCCAATCAGTGACCTTTGCATTTGTATAAGCTCCCCTTTGGGTGCAGGTGGAACCTGTGAATCCAGTGACATCACTGCTGTGATTCTGTTAAGTGGCAACAGAGATTATCTTGGGTGGGCCTGATCTAATCAGGTAAGCCCTTTAAAAGAAGATAATTTTCTCCATCTGGTTGCAAAAGAGGAAGCCAAAGAGATGCACTGTGGCTGGCCTAGAAGAAAGCAACATCTGTGCTGTGAACTGCATAAGGGGGCATGTCGGTCTGCTAGGGCACCATAACTAAATACCATGGAATGAGTGGCTTAAAACAACAGCAATGTATTTTCTCATAGATCTGGAGGCTGGAAGTCCAAGATCAGGGTGCCAGCATGGTCAGTTTCTGGGGAAGGCTCGCTTCTTGGCTTGTAGTTGGCCACCTTCTTGCTGTGTCCTCACGTGGCCTTTCCTCAGTGTGTGCATGTAGAGAGAGAGAGCGCGCGAGCTCTGGTGTCTCTTCTTATAAGAACACTAAACCTGTTAGGTCGGGATCTCACCCTTGTGACATCGTTTAACCTTAATTACCTTCCAAAGGCCCTATCTCCCAAACCGTCAGATTGAGGTTAGGGCTTCAACGTGTGAATTTTAGGGGAACACAATCATTCAGTCCATAACAGAGGGCTATGTGACAAAGTACTTTGAGTGGCCTATAGGAGCTGAGAGTGGTCCCCAGCTGATAACCAGCAGGACAATGGGGACCTCAGTCTTACAACCATAAGGAACTGCGTTCTGACAATAACCAGTGAGCTGAAGGAAAACCCTAAGCCCCATACATGACCAGCACTTTGAATCCAGCCTGCTGAGATCCTGACCAGAGAATTGAGTCATGCCCTGCCTAGACTTCTGGTATACAGAAACAGAAATAATAAATTTGTAATAAGTGCCTAAGTTTGTGATAATTGTTTATGCATCAGTATAAAATTGTTTATTATCAATACAAAAATAAAATAATTTTATAATATATATATATTTTAAAATACAAAATTACAAATACAAAATTTGTGAGATTAAAGAGGTCTGTAAGTGAGTGACCCTGAAACTTAAGCTTCATTAGTTTCAAGGTAAGTCTATCTCTGCCTCCAAGAAGGAGAGAAGATGAAGGAAAAATGGTGTCAACTATAATACAATGTTGCTGTTTTGGGCAACCAATTCCATCTCTTCGAAAGGCTTTAGGGGAACCTTTAGGGATCCTCCCTTGGAGCCCCCAACTATACTTCCCTTGAGAAGCAAAGCTTCTCCTCTGGCTTGGCTCCTGAACTTGAGCAATCCGTCTTCTCTGTTGGGGTCCCAGTGCCCTCAATGCAATTCTTTTGAGGACAGACCTCTTTTAGGAAGATCCTGGGTCAGCTCCCTTCTTCCAGGTCTACCTCAGTTCCTAGGAAAAACCTGCTTTTGCCCCATGGCCAGTGGGAGAAGAGTTTACTCTCAGCCAAACCATCTGTCTCCTGTCCTATAAATTCCATTCAGTCTCTCATCTTTAAATTCCTCAATCATATGTCAAACTCCATATCTACGATCCCCAAACTTCAGGGTAACATGTCAAGCTCTGTGAGTGGTTTTCTTGAAGTCCCCAGTTTCCTTTGGCTTAAGGAAGGAGGAGACTATGGCTCCCCTCCCCATATACCAATTGTCACCCAGTTATTAACAGAAAGAACAGGGATTCAGGAACCCTGAGCTCTAGTCTGGGTCCTGATACTAACTCACTGTGTGTCCTTGGGGAACATCCTTTTCCATTTCAGGCCTTGCTTTCCTGACAGCTCACTTAAATGAAGATGCAGGACTAGATCCACTCATTTATTCAGTAAATGTTTATGGAGTCCCTATTATGTGTCAGGAACTGTCTGGGTATGAGGAATCATCAGAAAACAAACTAGCTGACTTCCCAGGCCCTACCAGCCCTCACATTCTCTGATATTGGGGGCCAACAATGAGTGGTCAAGTTCTGGCTGCAATCATGACCACTTTTCCACCTCAGCAGTGTATGGCCTCCTCTTGTAGGGATATTTATTTATTTATTTCTGACAGGGTCCTGCTCTGTTGGGTGCAGTAATGCAATCAGGGCCCACTGCAACCTGGACCTCCTGGGCTCAAGTGATCCTCCTGCTTCAGCCTCCCAAAGTGCTGAGATTATAGGTGTGAGCCGCCATGCCCAGCTCATAGGGACTTTTGATGGGACTAGGGGTAAGCTTCCTTTGAAGGCAGCATTGCTGTTTCGGTTACTGCCCATCAACCTAGGCTGTCTGGCCTGGAAGTACTGCCTGGCCAACGACAATGGAAAGGTTTATTTGCAGAGGCCAGGAAGTCCCCATGACCCCTCTCCATTCACCTCTGAGACAGGAAGGCCCAGGAGGAAAAAACAAAAGATGAAATGCTGGCTGACTTCCCAGCTTCCAAGTGCTCAGCCGCTCTCTAGACTGGAATATCCCTTCTGCCCAGTGGACAGGGACCTCTCTCAGCAGCTCCTTCCTTGTCATTGATCCCCAGGGCCTCAGTTCCTGTCCTGAGGATCCAGAAGGACTTAGGTGACGTAAAAGAGGTAAAAGAAATGAAGACTGAGTCTCTGGGAAAGGATGCATGATGCCTTATCCTAAGCTAAGCCTCCATGTCTGGGAAGTGGGGGGAGACTGAATGCACAGAGTGGGAAAAATATTCTCAGTGGTTAAGGAAGCAAGTGACTCACCTGCTCTGACCTTCATCCATCCACTCCCATGGCCAGAGTGGGTTTAGGGAGGAGGTGGGGTGGAAGAGATTTCCAAGTCTCGATTTTTGTTTCTTGAGTTATTTGGGACCCCTTACTTATGATGCCCCTTCCATCTATCACGCTTCTCCCAACAGCTTAGCTAACCTGCCTGGAAGAAACAGTCATCAAAAAGCACATGGCATGCTGAGTAGAAAATGAAAAAGCAGGAGGTGCCTCCCCTCTTCCAACAGCTTTTCCAGTGGGTTCTGTGCCTGAGGAGTTGCTTCCTCCAGTCCACAGAGTAGCTGGAATGCATTTTCAAAATTCAACTTTAAAAACTGAAGTGGCCGGGCATGGTGGCTCATGCCTGTAATCCCGGCACTTTGGGGGCTGAGGTGGGCAGATCATCTGGGGAGTTCGAGACCAGCCTGGCCAACATGGTGAAGCCCTGTGTCTATCAAAAATACAAAAATTAGCTGGGTGTGGTGGCAAGCACCTGTAATCCCAGCTACTCAGGATGCTGAGGCGGGAGAATTGCTTGAACCCGGGAGGCAGAGGTTGCAGTGAGCTGAGATCGCACGACTGCACTCCAGCCTGAGT
>NW_012115211.1:1916690-1931538 GCF_000951035.1 Colobus angolensis palliatus | reverse complement strand
TGGTGACGGGCGCCTGTAGTCCTAGCTACTCGGGAGGCTGAGGCAGGAGAATGGCGTGAACCCGGGAGGCGGAGCTTGCAGTGAGCCGAGATCGCACCACTGCACTCCAGCCTGGATACAGAGCAAGACTCCATCCCAAAAAGAAAAAAGAAAACACTTGATGTTGTTTGTGTTTTTCATTCTGGTTCTTTCAGCCGATAAGTGGTGGTATCTTGTTGAAGTTTCAGAGCAGTATTTTTTTTATGAGAAAGGCCCTCCCTTTGATAGAGCAGTATTTTTAACATTCAGATATAACCAGATCGCTTATCTGGATCCCCACAGTCTACAGGATTAAGCCTGAACTCCACAGCTGTACATTCAAGGCCCCTTATGATCTAGCAACTAGGGAGCAACTATTGACCTATTCAGTGGTTGAAGAGGTGGATGACTCTTGCTTCATCCCACCTTCCCCCAAGTTCTGTTCATGTGGGAGGGCCTGCTATTACCCCAACCATGCTCTTTCACGCTTCTGTGCTGTCCCTCCTTCTTGGGACAGATTTGTTCCTCTTCTTTGCTTTGAAAATTCTGATTTTCCTGTTCTGTCACCATTCCCTCGGGCACCCACAGACCCTGTGCTTTCCTCAGCCATAATCCTGACCCCAAGTATGGTGATAATTTGTTTCCATATTTATCTTCTCCACCAGACTGTGAGCCCTTGAGGGCAGAGCCTGGATCTGCTTCATCTTTGTGTCCCTAGTGCCCAGTGCAGGACCTGGGAGAGTTGGCATCAGTAAGTAGTTTCTGATTGACCACCTGAGTATCCCAGATGCTGCCCAGAAGGAGAGGCTGTGGAGCAAATAGAAATCACAAAAGGTGTCCTGAATCCTGACTTCCATCTCCCTGAACATCAACTGTCCTGGTAGCCTATTACCTTAGTGGGAAAGGACCTAAGAAATCATCCTTCCACTGAGGGGAATTTCATGACAAGCCGCCCTTCCTTGTGGACTTCTGGGAGTGGAGAACTTAATTCTTTCTTTCTTTTTTTTTTTGTTTCAAAGCTAAAGCAAATTCATTAAGAAAGTAAAGGAACAAAGAATGGCTACTCCATAGACAGAGCAGCCCTGAGGGCTGCTGGTTGTCCATTTTTATGGTCATTTATTGATTATATGCTAAACAAGAGGTGGATTATTCATGAGTTTTTTCAGAATTTAGGGTTCCTCCCCTTTTTAGACCATATAGGGTAACTTACTGATGTTGCCATGGCATCTGTAAACTGTCTTGGCGCTGGTGAAGAATTATTTGTTTCCAGACAAGCCTTTCCTGAGACTCCACAGCCAGTGACAGCTCTACTTTTGGGGCCACCAGATAGTCCTTCTGAGACAGAGAAGCAGGAAGTGTGCTTTTCTTTGGGCTGAATGGCCTCATGTCTGCACTTCATCTGTTAGCCCCAAAAAAGTAGGTGGCTCCTAGGCCTACTAGGAGCTTGATTTGAGGGCATTCCTGGAAAGCGTCACCCATCACAGTCTAGCATAGCCTCTCACCACTGAGCAGTCATTTCTTTGGATCTTGAAGCTTCTCTGTTCTCTAAGAATCCCCTGTTAAAATAGAAACAAATCAACAAACCAGTCCTTGGAAGGGAAGGAGGTTAACATCAAGAACACATCACCTGTATAGATGTCCAGGGCTCTATACTTAGAAGGACCTCCTGCTTAGTTTAATGTTCTGCTGTTGCCATCTTTGAATGCTTGGCAATTTCTGAACAAGAGGCCCCCACATTTTCATTTTGCATGGGGCCCTGCAAATTATGTAGCTGGTCCTGACTGAGAATGTCCCATGTGTTAGGTTCTATGTCAAGTACTTTACATACTTGTTTCATCCTAGCCTCACGACTATGCTGAGCTAGGAACAGTTAGCTCCAAGAGGAAATTTAGGCTTAGGTAAATGACTTGCTGGAGGTCACATACCAAGTAAGGGGCAGAGCCAGGATACAAACCCCAAGTCCAACTTCAAAGTTAGGGCTTATTCCTGTCCTCAATGCTCTCTCACCAAGAAAAATGCCTTTACTTCCCACCTTCTGGGAAAGCTGAGTCTGGGAGAGCAATTCAGGAGAGTTGGGCGGGGTGGGGGTGAATGAGCTTCCACCAGAGCTGAAATTTTAAGCAAGCCTTGGGAATATCTTTTTTTTTTTTTTTTTGAGACAGAGTTTCACTCTTGTTGCCCAGATTGGAGTGCAATGGTGCGATCTCAGCTCACTGCCACTTCCACCTCCTGGGTTCAAGTGATTCGCCTGCCTCAGCCTCCCAAGTAGCTGAGATAACAGGCATGCACCACCACGCCCACCTAATTTTGTATTTTTAGTAGAGACAGAGTTTCTCCATGTTGGTCAGGCTGGTCTTGAACTCCTGACCTCAAGTGATCACCCTCCTCGGACTCCCAAAGTGCTGGGATTACAGGTGTGAGCCACCGCACCTGGCCAGGAATATCTTTTTTAATATTGACCTACATGCACATTCATACACAACCACACACACACACTGTCACTCAAATGCTAGTGCATACACACTCACATCCACTCACACATACCACCTAGCCCGAAGCCTGCCTTCAGAAGCAGTTCAATTATGTGTACCTTATGGTGTCCTAGAGTGACAACTCCACAAGGGCCCCTTGGGAAACATCTAATTTAGAAGCATCTAATTTAATCATCTGATTCCCTTATCTGACAGATAAGAAAACTGAAGCTCAGAGCGGGAAGAGACTTGTCTAGGCCACACACTACCAGTGGGCAGAGCTAGGGGCCACAGACTAGCCTCCTGAATCTGGATTCAACAGCACAGCATGAGGGTGCACTGATGGGAGGGAAGGTGAGATTTGAGCAGAAAGGAAGCTCGATCTGGAGGTCAATCAGGCTTTTTTTTTTTTTTTTTTTTTTTCCCCTTTCCTAGGCACCTTTCGTTTGTACCCCACACAAAACTTACCCATCAGTCTCTGAGAAATGCTTTACTTCTGTTGCTGACTGGGCACAGAATCCCCCTGCCTCCATCTAAGTGTTTGTAATAATGCTATTGCTCAAGACCAGAAACACCTGCTTTAAGGGGTCAAGTAGTTTGGATTCAGAAGGTTAAATTGTTCTTTCACTCATAAGCAAAACAAAACACAAAAGCAAAATATAAACAGGATGAGGCATGAGAGACTTAATTACCCTGTAGAAACAGCAGAGTTTCTATGAAGTAAAAACACAAAAGAAAACAAAACACCACGATCTGCCAGAGACTGCCCAGGATGAGCGGGTGACAGGGGCTGGGCCCAACTTTTGGCTTTCTCTGGGCAATCTCCTACCACCAGCGCTGAGACGAAGCTAGGCTTGAGACAGAGTCACATGGCTAAGGAACAGGATTTGTTACTCTTCAGCCATCATTCTAAAGCTTCTCCCCGCATATTTCCTCCTTGACAGATCTGGGTTCAAATTTTGACTCTGTCATTTACTAAGGGCATGTTGCATAATCTCTCTGAGCCTCTTTTTCCTCATTTGCAAAAGGCATGACACTCAAACCTATGTCCATGTCCAGGGGATTCCCAGGATGTGAGACTTTCAGTGCTAAACCCTAGACTGGTTACCTTAGGGTACAAGGAGGATAATGTTGAGAAAGCATTTATCCCAACACCCAGCACACTGCAATTGCTTTATAAGTAATTGTTATTATCCTTTCCTCTTGCCTCAGATATTTTTGTTTTTGTTTGTTTCTGTTGCCCAGGCTGAAGTCCAGTGGCACCATCTCAGCTCACTGCAGCCTTGACCTCCTGGGCTCAAGTGATCCTCCCACCTCAGCCTCCCAAGTAGCAGAAACTACAGGTGTGCACCACCACACCTAGCTAATTTTTGTATTTTTTTGTAGAGACAGGGTTTCACCATGTTGTCCAGGCTTTTACCTCAGATATTAAAGAGCACCTTTGGTCTGCCATACTTTATGTTAAGCACTAAGATAAATTACAAACATTTATTGAGTTCACTTTATACTTGATAGAGTATTTTCATGTCCATGATCTAATCTGATCCTTACAAGAGCCCTTTGAGGGAGGCAAAACTCTTAATATTTCTGTCTTATAGTTGAGATAACTAGAGCTGAGAAAGATGAATGACTTTTTCAAGGTCTCTCAGTCAATAGTTTGCTATGGACCGAATGTTTGTGCCCCCCAAAATCCATATGGTAAAGCTCTAACCCTCAATGTGATGGTATTTGGAGGTGGGGCCCTTGCAAGGTAATTAGGTTTAGGTGACATCATGAAGGTAGAGCTCCCATGATGAGATAAGTGCCCTTATAAGAAAAGGAAGAGACCAGAGCTCACTCTCTGTCTGCCATGCAAGGATACTATAAGAAAGTAGATGGCCGGGTGCAGTGGCTTACGCCTGTAATCCCGGCACTTTGGGAGGCCAAGGTGGGAGGATCACCTGAGGTTGGGAGTTCAAGACCAGCCTGGCTAACAGGGTGAAATCCCGTCTCTACTCAAATACAAAACTTAGCCAGGTGTGGTGGTAATCCCAGCTACTCAGGAGGCTGAGGCACGAGAGTTGCTTGAACCCGAGAGGCGGAGGTTGCAGTGAGCTGAGGTTGCACCACTGCACTCCAGCCTAGGCAACAAGAGCGGGACTCTGCCTCAAAGAAAAAAAAAATAAGAATCCTTTCTTAATCTTTGAGCTTTCGGAGTTTAATTATTAAATGCCCTGATGTAGTCTTCATCCTAGGCCACCTAGGCTACGGATAGCTCCTGCTCCTTTTCCTCATTATCAGGCAGGATGCCTTCCTGCAAGCAACAGAAACATTCCTGACGACTGAAGCAGAATAGGAGTTATTGAAAACCTATTAGGTAGCTCACAGAATCTCCTGGAGGGCCAGAGAACAAGGCTGGGATCTTTCACTGCAAGAGCAGCTCCTAAATTCACCATATAGAACTGGCTCCATGAACACATGCCAGCTGCTGCTCTGGGGAAGTGTTACCACTGCAGGCACCGTCCAGACGGCAAAGGCCAGGCCCTGGACTCTGCTGCTGGTCATGGCTCACACTGATTCTGCACGGCCTGCTCCTTTGCCTCACTAGCTTCCAATTCAAAGTCTCTCTAAGGCAGGTGGTCTGATTTGTAGCACTTAGGCCATATGCCATGTCTTGGTTGCAGGGGACTCTGGAGAATTGAGTCTGGCATTTTCAGTTCCTGTGATAGGAAACCGGCTTGGTTTTTACTCAACTAGCTTGGTTATTAATCAACTAGCAATTAGTGCTAGTTGATTAATAACCAAGCTAGTTGATTAAAATGTATTAGTATTAGTGCTAATGTATTAGTGCTAGTTGATTAATACTGACATAGTAGTTGAAGTATGTGCTGAGAAGAATTCAGGGAGTAGTTTAATTAGAATTTCAGCTTTGGGTGTTGACGGTGAAGTGGGAATACTTTTTCCCTGAGTTGCCCTGGGGAGGGATTCTCCATTTCTGGTTTACAAGACCAGAGTATTAAATGATACTACAACCCTCTCATCCTGTGATGAGAAACTCTGGTGGGCTTGCCCCTGCAGTCATCTACTCGGGAGGCTGAGGCAAGAGAATCACTTGAGCCTGGGAGGGCTGTAGTGAGCTATAATTGTGCCATTGTACCCCAGTCTGGGAGACAGAGAAAAACTCCATCTCTAAAAATTTAAAAAAAAAAAAAAATTGTAAATTTTTTTGAAAGATGAGGAATTCACCAAACATGAAAAAGAGGTCTATAGCTCATCAGCCCAAAATGATAACAGCAATGTGTTATCTCATCTTTTCTGCACTCTCTCTGTACCTCCAGGCCATCCACCTCTGAATTTCAATTTTTGTTTGTTTGTTTAAAACCAGGACAATACTGCTTTCATTTGCTTTATTTTAAAAAACTACAACCTAGTGACTGTATTGGGCTTAAGCATGATTGTTGTTGCAATGTGCTACTTACAATGAATGACAGCAAACAAGCTAGGGATTCTGTCTGCCACTTCCAGCCTTTCCTCTTTTTACTTCAATAGGCATCAATGATAAATTAATCTTATGCACAATTTCTTACAACTTTTTGTAATTTTTGTAGAGGTGGGCTTTCGCCATGTTGCCCAGGCCAGTCTGAAACTCCTGAGCTCAAATGATCCACCCATCTCGGCCTCCCAGAGTGCTAGGATTACAGGCATGACCCAGTACTCCCAGCCTTTGCATTTTAACTGGATTATGTATATAAGTATAGATGCCAGGATTTTAAAATTTTTGTCTGTTGCTTGGTTGGCTGGTTTTCTTGTTTTGGTTGCCCAACATCTGAAACCAACCCCTTCCTTATATTCGGAGAACTCTCGGTCATCTGAGCGTTGGAGAGAAGCAGATTTTGTCTCCTATTATGGAAGTGAAAAAGTCCAGATATTTGCTTTCCAGCACGCCCTTAACAGCTAGGACATGCACATATGATATAGGCTCAATCAATTAGGTACGTCCTCTTGGAACTTTGATTAAGAAACTTGTGCCACAAAGAAGCAGGGACAGTGGAGAGATCATTTTGGCAGAGGTAGGGGCAGTGGCAGTAACATCTAGGTATAGGGCAGCAATGCCAGCACAGCAATGGGTGGCCTCTGGGTCCAGGGTTCAGGGGAGGGATAGAGGTGGCAGTGGTGTCTTTACTGAATTGGTTCCATAGCAGGATTTGGGCTAAGGTAGTACCTGTCTTGGCTCCTTTCGTCTCTGCCATTTTTTTTTTTTTTTTTTTTTGAGACGGAGTGTTGCTCTGTGGCCCAGGCTGGAGTGCAGTGGCCGGATCTCAGCTCACCGCAACCTCCGCCTCCCAGGTTCACGCCATTCTCCTGCTTCAGCCTCCCGAGTAGCTGGGACTACAGGCGCCCGCCACCTCGCCCGGCTAGTTTTTTTGTATTTTTTAGTAGAGACGGGGTTTCACCATGTTAGCCAGGATGGTCTCTATCTCCTGACCTTGTGATCCACCCGTTTCGGCCTCCCAAAGTGCTGGGATTACAGGCTTGAGCCACCGGGCCCGGCCCAGTCTCTGCCATTTTTTAAACAACTTTATTGAAATATTAGGTTGGTGCAAAAATAATTGCAGTTTTTACTATTACATGTTTTACAATTTGCCCTTTTAAAGTGTAAAATTCCTTGACTTTTAGTATATTTACAAAGACATGAGACTATCACCATAGCCAATTTTTATTACCTCGAAAAAAATCCATACCCTTTAACTATCATTTCCTATCCCACCCACACCCCCACCCCTTCCCAGCCCTGAGCAACTACTGATCTGCTTTCTGTGTGTAAATTTCCCTATTCTGGACTTTCACATGAATGGAATCATACAGCGTGTAGCCATTTGCAGCTGTCTTATTTTATTTAGCATGATGTTTTCAAGGTCCATCTATGTTGTAGCATATATCAGTACTTCCTTCATTTTTAAGGCTGAATCATATTCCATTGTATATCATATTTTGTTTATCCATTCATCTGTTGACAGACATTTGGGTTGTTTCCATGTCTTGGCTATTACGAACAATGCTGCTATAAACGTTCATACACAAGCTTCTGTGTGGGCTTATGTTTTCATTTTCTGCCCATTTGCTGACCCTAATTCTTCAGGCTTTCTGGTGACTCCATGAGTTACAGAAAATTATCTTAACAAACTTTTTTCTTATTCAAATAAGACAATATTGATTTCTATTCTTTATAACCATGAGGCCTTTACTATTTTCTTTGGGGCCAAGTTCTTAGTCCCAGGACAAAATGGCTATAATTGGCTAATGTGACACACTTTCCAGTTAACCTTCAGTGCCGAATTTAATCTTCCTTGTACACTGATGTAGAGAATGAGATCCAGAGAAGGAAAGTGACTTACTTAAGGTCACACAGCCAGTCAGTGATACAGCTAAGACTAGAATCTAGAACTCCTTATGCCAACTTAATGTTCTTCCCCCTACGCTAAGCCTCCTGTCATCAATTCAACAACTGTTTATTAAGCTCTGTGGCCATAGGACATATGGAAGAAGCAGGGGAGACAGAGTCCAAAGACATGATTTCTGCTCCTGGCTTTGCCACTTCCTACCTTTGTGACCTTAGACAATTTATTCTGTGTCTCCGGGTCTCGGCTATCTCATCCAAAAAAGCAGGAGTTGGAGATTGGAGGCTAGGCGGGGAGAGGGGTTGGATTAGAGGGGACAATCTCAAATGCCTACAACCTCCAGAGGGTGTTACTTTTTCATTTATTCAATTATATTTTATTCACTTATAATTTATCACCTCCTTTTTTTGAGATGGGGTCTCACTCTATTGCCCAGGCCAGAGTGCAGTGGTGCTATCTTGGCTCACTGCAGCCTCAACTTCCTGTGTTCAAGCAATCCTTCTACCTCCTTCTCCTGAGTAGCTGGACCTATAGGCATGTGCCACCACTTCCAGCTAATTTTTGTAATTTTGTGTACAGACAGGGTCTTGCTATGTAGCACAGGCTGGTCTCAAACTCCTGGCCTCAAGTGATCCACCCCCATCAGCCTCCCAAAGTGCTGGGATTATAGGCATGAGCCACCACGCCCAGAATTTTCTTACTTTTGTTAAAGACATGATCAATAAATATTTCATACATTAAAAATAATGTTTAGGCCAGGTGCAGTGGTTCATGCTGGTAATCCCAGCACTTTGGGAGACCGAGGCGGGTGGATCACTTGAGCCCAGGAGTTCAAGACCAGCCTGGGCAACATAGGGAGACCCCTGTCTCTACAAAAAATATGAACCTTAGCTGGTATGGTGGCACGTGCCTGTAGTCCCAGCTACTCAGGAGGCTGAGGTGGGAAGATAGCTTGAACCTGGGAGGTGGAGGTTGCAGTGAGCTGTGATGGTGTCACTTCATGCTAGCCTGGGTGGCAGAGTGAGACCTTGTCTCAAAAAAAAAAAAAGTTTTAAGATAAATAATAGTATAACCACCTTGATCAATGGCAAAAATAACTTGGCCTCCGTGTTGGGAGAACAGAGGGAATGATAAGGACCAAGGCTCCACCATGGTATGGCACAAGATATTTGGATTTTTTAAAAGCCTGAAATACGATTTTACTAGGAAATCCCTTATTCTTTAAATTTGAGCAATTAATTCAATTAAACGTTTTCACACAGAGCGTTTTCTAATTGTTTATTGAGGTCCTATCTTCATTGTTATTCTTCATGGAGGAAGGAGTGGCAATAACTCCTAAAGGGAGATGGCAAAAGGAGAGGTGACTCTGCCATCTGCTGCTCGCTGATGGTATGTACCTGCAGGCCCTCAGTAGGATTCAGGTGCCACCCTTATAAAGGGTCAGCTCTGAGAGGCTTTGTTGGGGACATCTCCAATACCCTAATTTGATGGTTGGGGTGTCAGGCACATGGAAGCCTTATATTCCAACACCTGGAATCCATGAAGCCGGCTCCAAGGTAAAGCCCACAAGCAGAATCTGTCCTCTGGTAGGCATCAGGCATGTGCTGCCACAGAGCTGAAAGTGTGGCTGGAGAAGGACGAGAGGAGAGGAAAGAGGATTGCAGTGGAAGTCGCCAAGGAAGCTGGAAGCCATTGCACAGCTCCAGGAACAGGGGCAAGGGAAAAAAGGAGAGAAAGAGAGAGAGAGAGAGGGAGAGAGAGAGAGAGAGAAATGAGTGGATTTGAGAAACAGTAAAAGAAAATCCAACTTGATAAGACACTGGATTCAGAGAATGAAGGGCTAGAACTGCCAGTGCCTGCCAGTGAGTTGTACTTTGTGCTACCGACTAATCTTCGTAGAACTTCAGTTTGATTATTCATTACCTCCAGCCTATTTTGGCTTCCTACTGAAATCAGGACACAAGGAAATTTGTCACCAGGTAGACAATAAGTGTCCCTCCCCACCCCCTGCCAGTCACCCCACTAGTCTTATTAAGAATCCTACACTTGGTAGGAATTAAGACGTCTTGAGTGTGAGTCCCAAGTTCAATCATTTTCTGGCTGACTGACCTTGGGGAAAGTGACCAAACACCTGGGAGTTTAGTTTTCTCATCTTGAGTTTACTTATCCGAACAACGGAGCAATGGTAACAATGGCTGAGCCAAGCTTCATACAAGCTAATGTCAGACATCTATCATCTTACTGAATTATTGCAACCCCAGGAAGTGGGCACTACCACTACCCCCATTATTCAAGTGAGGACACTGAAGCTCTGAGAAATGGAGTGGCTTGCCCAAGGCCATATAGCTAGAAAATGGCAGAGCTATCTTTCCAACTTAGACTGCTTAGCTCCAAAGCTTTATTGCTCTGCATCTCTGTCTCAGTGAGCTTTTGCTATTAAATGACCCACACTGAAATGCAATGGCTTAAAACAACAATCATTTTGTTTAGTTCACAGTTCTACAGTATAGTATATTCATACAGGTCACAGTTTGGGTCTTGGCCAGTTCAGCTGATCTATGCTGGATTCCCACATGCATGGGTCTGTGGATAGCTGGTGAGTTGGCTCAATCACATATATGGTGATTGGCAGTTAGCTGGAGCACTCTGATGCTCTTCCATATAGCCTCTCATCCTCCAGCAGGCTAGCTTAGGCTCATTGAGTTGGCGGAATAAAGATTCCAAGTTTAACAAGAGAAGACAGGCCGGACATGGTGGCTCATACCTGTAATCCCAGTACTTTGAGAGGCCGAGGCGGGCAGATCATGAGGTCAGGCGTTCAAGACCAACCTGGCCAATATGATGAAACCCCATCTCTACTAAAAACACAAAAATTAGCCAGGTGTGGTGGTGCATGCCTGTAATCCCAGCTACTCAGGAGACTGAGGCAGAAGAATCGCATGAACATGAACCCGAGAGGCAGAGGTTGCAGTGAGCTGAGATCATGCCACTGCACTCCAGCCTAGGTGAAAAAGTGAGACTCCATCTCAAAACAAAAAAGAGAGAGAGAGAAGACAAGCCTCCATGCTCAAGCGTGTTTCAAGTCATCACAAAGCCAAACCAGACTGAGTGTGCAAAGGCAATTTCAAAAGGTATGGGTAGAGGAAAGGGGATAATTTGTGGTCATTTTTACCATCTGCTGTAACTGCTATACTATAATCCCTGTTTCACAGGGATTATCACATGAGATAAAGAACGTGAATCAGCTTTGTGAACTTCTATAAAACACTATCCAGAGGAGCAGCATTGTTTAATGATTAGCACTGTATTCCAATAGTACCTCAAATGCAATACGTCTGGTAATTATCTCCATCTTCCAGATGAGGAAACTGAAGCCTAGAGAGCTTAGGGGGCTTGCAGATGATCATTCAGCCAGAATCTGAACAGAGACCTGTGTGTGCAGTGCTCTTCAGCAACTTGGTTCTTTATTGCATTGTTCTATAACCTGTTTTCCTGAGCAGGTCTTGTTTCCCCAACTAAAATTCCTTAAGGACATTTTTTCTTTCTTTTTGTGTTTTTTTGACATGGACTCTCACTCTGTTGCCTAGGCTGGAGTGCAGTGGCATGATCTTGGCTTGCTGCAACCTCCATCTCCTGGGTTCAAGCAATTCTTCTGCCTCAGCTGCCCGAGTAGCTGGGACTATATTCACGTGCCACCAATGCCTGGCTAATTTTTGTGTTTTTAGTAGAGACAGGGTTTTGCCATATTGGCCAAGCTAGTCTCAAACTCCTGACCTCATGATCCGCCTGTCTTGGCCTCCCAAAGTGCTGGGATTACAGGCGTGAGCCACCGCACCCGGCCCTTAAGGCTGTATAATAGGTCATTTATTTATTTTGTGGCCTCGGTGGTGGCTAGCATTGTACTAAAAACATGGTAAGCACTCACTGAAAACTTTTCAAATGACTGAATCACTTGTTTATTTATTTATTTCCTTTTTAAGCAAACATTTATTGAACACCAATTATTACATAGGTCCTGGACGCTGAGAATACAGAAATAAATAACACAATATTCCTTTTCTTAAGAAACTTGCCTAGTTTAAAAAAAAAAAATTCAACCTGACGCTGTAATCTAGCATGATAGAACCTCAAAGGGTTATGAGAGCAAAGGAAAGGAGCCCTAAACTAGCCTGGCAGAGAAGACACCTGCCTTCTTTATGGCTGAGGTCACTGAGGAAGATACTTCTGAAGAGAGCACAGCATATGTAAAGATTTTTGGGAAATAACACAGTATGTACCTGGACTTATCAGCAGTCTGTGTTGCTGGAGCATAGGTAAGAAGCAGCTAGGGGTGAGAGGTGAAGTTGAGGTGGTAAGAAGCTCAAACTTGATCTCTTTTTTTGGGACAGGGTCTTGCTCTGTCACCCAGGCTGGAGTACAGTGGCACGGTCACAGCTCACTGAAGCCTCAAATTCCTGGGTTTGAGCGAACCTCCCACCTCAGCCTCCACTGTAGCTGGGACCACAGGCACTCTCTACCATGCCTGACTCATTTCTTTATTTTTTGTAGAGATGGGGTATGACTATGTTGCCCAGGCTGGTCTCAAACTCCTGGGCTCAAGTGATCCTGCCACTTCATTCTCTCAAAGTGTTGGGATTACAGGTACTAGCCACAGCACCCGGCCTCAAACTTGATCTCAAAAGCCCTGAGTGGGCCGGGCATGGTGGTTCATGCCTGTAATCCCAACACTTTCGGAGGCCAAGGCGGGTGGATCACAAGGTCAGGAGTTTGATACCAGCCTGGCCAATATGGTGAAACCCCATCTCTAATAAAAACATACAAAAAAATAATTAGCTAGGGGTGGTGGTGGGGGCCTGTAGTCCCAGCTACTCAGGCGGCCGAGGTAGAAGAATCGCTTGAACCCAGGAGGCGGAGGTTGCAGTGAGCCGAGACTGCACCACTCCACTCCAGCCCAGGCAATAGAGCAAGACTCTGTATAAAAAAAAAAAAAAAAAAACGGCCGGGCATGGTGGCTCACGCCTATAATCTCAGCACTTTGGGAGGCCGAGGCAAGCGGATCATGAGGTCAAGAGATGGAGATAATCCTGGCCAACCAACATGGTAAAACCTCGTCTCTACTAAAAATACAGAAATTAGCTGGGTGTAGTGGTGCACACCTTAGTCCAGCTACTCGGGAGGCTGAGTCAGGAGAGTCACTTGAATCCGGGAGGCTGAGGTTGCAGTGAGCTGAGATCATGCCACTGCACTCCAGCCCAGGTGACAGAGTGAGACTCCATCTCAAAAAATAAAATAAAATTTAAAAAAGCACTGAGATGTGCCACTAGGTAATACAAACACATTCACACCAAGACTTGTATGCAAATTTTTTAGTACCAAAACTGGAGCTTATCCAACATCCATCATCTGGTCAGTAAATAAATAAAATATGGTACATTCATACAATAAAATACTACTGAGCAATAAAAAGTAATCAACTACTGATGTTTGCACTAACATGAAAGATGATATATTCATTTTCTTGGGCTGCCATAACAAAGTTCCACAGACTAGATGACTTAATACAAATTTTGGCCAGGTGCGGTGGCTCACGTCTGTAATCCCAGCACTTGCGGAGGCTGAGGCGGGCAGATCACTTGAGGTCAGGAGTTTGAGAGCAGGCTGGCCAACATTAGCAAAACCCTGTCTCTATGAAAATACAAAAATTAGCCGGGTGTAATGGTGGGCGCCTATAGTCCCAGCTACTGGGGAGGCTGAGGCAGGAGAATCGCTTGAACTTGAGAGGCAGAGGTTGCAGTGAGCTGAGATTGTGCCACTGCACTCTGGCCTGGGCAACAGAGTGAGACTCCATCTCAAAAAACAAACAAACAAACAAACAAAATAAATTTATTTTCTCACAGTTCTGAAGGCTAGAAATCAAGGTGTTGTCAGAGTTTATTTCTTCTGAAGCCTCTCTTTTTGGCTTGCAGAAGGCCATCTTCTCCCCATGTCTTCACATGGTCTTCCCTCTGTACACGTACAAGTCCTCATCTCTTCTTATAAGGACACCTGTCATTAGATTAAGACCCACTCTAATGCCCTAATTTTAACTTAAGTACCATTTTAAAGACTGTCTCCAAATACGGTCACATTCTGAGGTCCTGGAGGTTAGGACTTTGACATATGAATTCGGAAGGGACAAAATTCAGCCCAAAACAGAAGTCATACACAAAAACTACATGTTGTATGGTTCCATCTGCATGAAGTTTCTGTTTTTATTTTTTAATTTTGTTGTTGTTGCTGTTGTTACAGGATCTTGCTATGTTGCCCAGGATTGAATTCAGTGGCACAGTCATGGCTCACTGCAGCCTCGACCTCCCAGGCTCAGGTGATCCTCCCACCTCAGCCTCCTGAGTATATCAGACTACAGGTATGCACCACCATGCCCAGCTAATTTTTTTTTTTTTTTAGAGATGGGGTCTTGCCATGCTGTCCAGGCTGGTCTTGAACTTCTGAGCTCAGGCTATCTATCCTCCTGCCTCAGCCTCCCAGAAGTGCTAGGATTACAGGAATGAGCCATCATGCCCGGCTTAATTTTTAAAATTTTTTGTATAGAGAGGGTCTCACTATGTTACCCAAACTGGTCTTGAATTCCAGGAGTTCATAGCTATCCTCCCACTTTGGCCTCCCAAAGCACGAGGATTACAGGTATGAGCCACCATGCCCAGCATGTTGCATGAAATTTTTAGAACAGACAAAATTATAGAGACAGTAGGTCAGTGGTTACTTAGGGATAAGGGGTGAGAGTAGGACTGACTGCATAAGTGGAGAATATAAGGCACAAGGAAACTTTGGGAATGATGGAAGTGTTCTAAGACTGGATTTGGTTGATGGTTACACAACTATAAACTTACTAAAATTCACCTGACCATATACTTAAAATGGGTAAATTTTATGGTATCTAAATTGTTTATCAATAAAGTTATTAAAATAAAGCAGTAGGGG
>NW_012115211.1:1913760-1915570 GCF_000951035.1 Colobus angolensis palliatus | reverse complement strand
AAGGAAGGAAGGAAGGAAGGAAGGAAGGAAGGAAGGAAGGAAGGAAGGAAGGAAGGAAGGAAGGAAGAACCCAGCAGATGGATCCTTTGTTTGGCCTAATGGGGTTCTGAAAGGCCGAGATGTATCGACAAAGGCAGAGGATATATTTCTGGGTATGAATCAGCTCTGGGTGGGGGCAGCTCATCAGAAATCCAACCCTCCAGGATGAAAAATGAAGGCATTCCTTACTGACCTGCTATCCCCACACTTCCCAGCCTCTTCTAGCCACACCACAGTCCAGTGGCTCATTTGTGGCCTGGCCATGTCTGTGCCAGGCTCCAGCTGGAACAGGATGAGTGATGGATTAGACATGGGCCTGGCCTTCAGGAGCTCACAGCAAACTGAGTGAGAGAGCTGTGTAAGGTATGGATGCCTCTTTAATTTTTTTAGCAACTGGTGCCAAAGTATCCTGAGAAGAAATTAGGATAATCTATGAAAAACTACCCTATGGCTGCCTGGTACTTGGGTAGAGAAAGGGTGGGATTGTGTTGCATTAGACAAGGGAGGTTTACACACACACATACACACGCAAGCACACACACATATACACATATACGCTCGCACACACACTCACATATGCACGCACACATGCAACACATACACACATGCATGCATGCACACACACGCACACACACACATATGCATGCACGCATGTGTTCCAACAAAGAGAAGAGGGAAGACTAAAATACCCTGGGCTGGGAAGCTGGCTGAAACAAAGGAATTTTGGAGAGGAAAGACCTCATATGGGAAACCTTAGGTGTAAATTGTGTAAACTGTGCAGTATACCCCTTCCCCCCACACTCCTCACATCCTTAGTACACTACCCAAATCCCCAAATGCCTGATAGGATTGGATATTTCGTGGAAATCAGAAGCTGAAACAGAATCTCGTCCAGCCAGATGAGAAGCAGCAGCACCATCTGGACTGTGTTTAATCAGCAGGAGGCCATGAGACAAATGCCAGGAAGGAGGCTCTCAAGCTTCCAGACACAAAGGAATGGAGCAGAGTCAAGGGCAATATTTCAGGCTGCAGCAGAAGCCGGAAGCGAAGGCATGTGGCTGTGAGAGCAGGTGCGTGCTGTTGGATGATGCTGGCACTACTGCAGTTTGACATTGCTGAAGAGGAAGGTGGAAGAAGGACCAGACCCTGAAGAGCCTTGAATGCTCCTGTCTTCTCTACTAAGAGACTGAGACTTGCCGGACATGGTGGCTCACACCTGTAATCCCAGCACTTTGGGAGGCTGAAGTGAGCAGATCATTTGAGGTCAGGAGTTCAAGACCAGCCTGACCTACACAGTGAAACCCTATCTCTACCAAAAATACAAAAAAAAAAAAAATTAGCCGGGTGTGGTGGCATGCACCTATAGTCCCAGCTACTCAGGAGGCTGAGGCAGGAGACTCCCTTGAACCCAGGAGGTGGAGGTTGCAGTGAGTTGAGATCGTGCCATTGCAGTCCAGCCTGGGTGACAGAGAGTGAGACTCCATGAAGAAAGGAGGGAAAGAAGGAAGGAAGGAAGGAAGAGAGAGAGAAAGGAGAGAGACTTTATTCTAAAATCAACAGAAAACCACCAAAGGGTTTTAAGCAGGGAGTAACATCATAAGATCTGTGTTTCAGAAACATCATCCTGGCCGGGTGCAGTGGCTCACACCTGTAATCCCAGCACTTTGGGAGGCCAAGGCAGGCGGATCGTGAGATCAAGAGATTGAAACCATCTTGGCCCACATGGTGAAACTCTGTCTATACTGAAAATATAAAAATTAGCTGGGCGTGG
>NW_012115211.1:1885031-1906540 GCF_000951035.1 Colobus angolensis palliatus | reverse complement strand
ACCAACATGGCACAAGTATACATATGTAACAAACCTGCACATTATGCACATGTACCCTAGAACTTAAAGTATAATAAAAATAAAAAGAAAAAAAAAAAAGAAAAGACTGATGATAGGAGGGCCTGAAATAGGGCAGGTATGAGAGCAGAGGAGTGGTGGAGGCATGACAGAGCAAGGGGAAGTGAGAGAAGTTAGTTGGGTAAGTCCACTATCTGATTTTGCCTTAGGAAGAAAATACTGAAAGGTAAGATACTTCAAATTAGTCAACCCCAAACATATGGAGTATTTACTAAAGTACTATGTGTCAAGGTTGTATGTAGGAACGTGTGAAGCCTCTTTCTGGGGTCTCTAGCAGCAGGGCTGTTTGCAGCCCTCGAGCCTGCTTAGGACCTGGGCTCGTTGCCTCTCTGTCCTCATTTCTGATCACTGGGTCTTTCAAGGAAGCTGGATTTCCCCATTAGCTTATCTGTAATGTTCACCTGATAACAGACAATAGTCATTGCAGTGGTGCAAGGAAAAGTAGACAACACCTTCCACAAACAATATTCTGTAACTGAACAAAAGGGACTATAGAGCAGAACAATATTTAATTCACTTTCATCCACCCATCCATCTATTCACCAGGCATTCAGTTTCCGCCAATAAATATTTGCTAAGGGCCTGTCCATTCCAGTTTTAGCCAAGTAGGGTGCTGGGAACCAGGGATGAAAAGGCCTTTGAAGAATTCCCTTTCCATGTCCCCTCCTGCAGATTCCAGCCTTCAGTTCCTCCAGTCCTGCCTCCCTGACTGACAACACTCTAGATGGAGCAGACCCCACAATGCCTGGCGTGCCTTTTCCTAAGACAAATGTCCACCACCACCTCCTAGCCCTGTGGCTTAGACAGACATGCTATGAAGCTCATGATCATCCTCAACCCCTTCTACCTCTCCATTTCCACATAGTTAATTGGCCAGAGTTGTCTTCACCTTCTATCTTCAGTTCTTCTCACTCTTCATTCCTTAAATTACTGAACTCTGGCTTTTGTGCCTGTCACTCCTCTAGCTGATGGAGACCAAATTCAATGCATTCCTTTTTTTTTTTTTTTCTGTAATGAAGTCTCACTCTGTAGCCCAGGCTGGAGTGAAGTGGCATGATCTCAGCTCACTGCAGCCTCCGCCTCCTGGGTTCAAGCAATTCTCCTGCCTCAGCCTCCCAAGTAGTTAGGATTATAGGCGCCCACCACCACACTCAGCTAATATTTGTTTTTTCATTTTGTTTTGTTTTGTTGAGATGGAGTCTCGCCCTGTCACCCAGGCTAGAGTGCAATGGCACAATCTCGGCTCACTGCAACCTCCACCTCCCGGTTCAAGCAATTCTCTTGCCTCAGCCTCCCGAGTAGCTGGGATTACAGGCGCCTACCACCATGCCCAGCTAATTTTTGTATTTTTAGTAGAGACGGGGTTTCACCATGTTGGCCAGGCTGGTCTTGAACTCCTGACTTTGTGATCCACCTGCCTCGGCCTCCCAAAGTGCTGAGATTACAGGCGTGAGCCACCACTCCCAGCCTAAGTTTTGTATTTTTAGTAGAGATGGGGTTTAAACATGTTGCCCAGGCTGATCTTGAACTCCTGACCTCAGGTGATCCAACTGCCTCGGCTTCCCAAAGTGCTGGGATTAGAGGCGTGAGCCACTGCATCCGGCCAACATGGTCTTTTAACTGTCTGTTAACTTATCTGTCTCCAACCTGGGTCATATGTCTCTTGTATACTATTGTATCTCATATATATATAGTGAACTCTAAGAAGAAACTCAGTGAACAAGTGAGGAATGAATGAATGAGCACTTGTCTAAGAGGAACCTGTCCATGGGCTGCTTGGTATCCTGAAAAAAATTTTGATAATCTGAGATTTAAAAAAAAACAAAACAAAAACTGAAATAAGTTGAGCAAATTGAACTGGGCCATTTAGGAATTACAAAATGGGGAACTGTTGAGAAAATCTGTAGTCAGTCATGGGCCCAAAGCTGGAAGTGGTGGTTGAGATGAACCATAGCAACGATGGCTCTGTTTATACTAAAATTATGAGGAAACAAAAACTGTGGTTAAGCAGAGAAGAAAACAGAGCAGTCGTACAGAAAGAAGCAATGAGGTCAAAAGACAATGAGGCAAAGAGAGCAGCTCACTCCCTCAAGACTGTGTCTGCAACAGCCCTTGCCCTTCTTTACCTGACATGAAAGCTAAGCCCACATGACAGCTCCTCAGCAAGTCTCCCTGACCAGCAGTGTTTGGGGGCAGAAAGCAATGTTCTATGAAAAAAGGATCATATGCTTCTTTCTAGCCCAGACAGTTTTGTCTGGCCTCTCCTTTGGTTAGAAAATGCTTTGGCTGATTGATTATTCTGGCTTCTGGAGAACTGCTTTTGTTCTCAACATGAGGCACCATCCTTAAGGAATAAGGAGTGAGTGTTTGTTTTGGGTTTTTTTGTTTTTTTTTTTTAAGTGACATTCAAGATGTTGTAGGTAGGAATGGTGGTTCTAGTCCTTTTTGGAGATTGCCTTTTACATTTTATTTTTTTTTTTGCAATGGAGTCTCACTCTGTTTCCCAGGGTGGAGTACAATGGCACGATCTAGGCTCACTACAACCTCCGTCTCCTGGGTTCAAGCGATTCTCCTGCCTCAGCTTCCCGAGTAGCTGGGATTACAGGTGCCTGCCACCACGCCCAGCTAATTTTTGTATTTTTAGTAAAGACGGGGTTTCCACATGCTGGCCAGGCTGGTCTCAAACTCCCAACCTCAGGCGATCTGCCCGCCTCGACCTCCCGAAGTGCTGGGATTATAGGCATGAGTCACCTTGCCCGGCCACCTTTTACATTTTAAATAGGGAAACACTACAGATGACTGGAATAAAAAGAGTTAATTTAACATTGCTAAATGCTCCATTTTTTTCAAAATGAAAATATGTTCATTCTTTTCTGATTATAAAAATGATACAGACTCTTGGCCGGGTGCAGTGGCTCATACCTATAGTCCCAGCACTTTGGGAGGCTGAGGCAGGCAGATCACCTGAGGTGGGGAGTTCGAGACCCAACATGGAGAAACCCCATCTCTACTAAAAATACAAAATTAGCTGGGTATGGTGGCGCATGCCTGTAATCCCAGCTACTCGGGAGGCTGAAGCAGGAGAATCACCTGAACCCGGGAGGCGGAGGTGGCAGTGAGCTGAGATCGCACCATTGCACTCCAGCCTAGGCAACAAGAGTGAAACTCCATCTCAAAAAAATAAATAAATAAAAATGATATGGACTCTTGTTAAAACTTCCAAACACATATAAGAAAAAATAGATACAAAGAAGAAAACAAAAATCAGCCAAATGCTATCGTGTAAAGACAACCACAGTGTCGAGAACATGGGGTTTGGGCACACCTGGGCTGGAAACACATCTTTACCACTTACTTAATTTCTCTGAGCTCCAGTTTCTTCATCTGTACAATAGGGATAATAATTTAAGCTAAATGATATCTATAAAATAGAGATACTAGTAAGTAAGTAATAATACTTTATTGGTCATTTCAAAGATTAAATGAAAATATTCAAGTAAAAGGCCTAGCATAGTGCCTACACATGCAGTGAATGGTAATTCATAGTGGACACTCTCTGAGGTCTCCTTGTTTCTCAATCCTATATTTTTCCCCTTAAATCTCACTGCTTTTAGTGTAATTACACCTAAGTTAGGACAGGCGCGGTGGCTAATGCCTGTAATCCCAGCACTTTGGAGACCAAGGCGGATGGATCACCTGAGGTTGGGCGTTCAAGACCAGCCTGGCCAATATGGTGAAACCCCATCTCTACTAAAAATATAAAAATTAGCCAGGTGTGGTGGCAGGTGCCTGTAATCCCAGCTACTCAGGTGGCTGAGGCAGGAGGATTGCTTGAGCCTAGGAGGCAGAGGTTGCAGCAAGCCAAGATCGTGCCACTGCACTCCAGCCTGGGCGAGAGAGCGAGACTCTGTCTCAAAACACCAAACAACCAAACAAACAAAAAATCTAAATCAGTAAACATTTATTAAGAAGCTATTTGATGCTGGTGGTGGTGATGTCATTATTATTGTTACATTAGGATGAGGCTAGTTGTAAAGTCCTACTTACTACCTACTACTTAGTTATTTGTTTAAGCAAACCTTGTCTTAGAACTTACATGGAATTGTTTTCTACTCACTCGTCCCATTGACAACACAAAATCAGTCTCAAATTTGGGCCAGTTTTTGGTGAAGGGATAATTGAATCTAACAGGATTGGCTGAGGATTAAATAAGCCACTCTAGGCAAAGTACTCAAAACACGGTGTGTGCTCAATAAATGATAGTTATTATCATCCAAGCAATGTATACAACCTACAACACTCTTCATTTAGGATTTATGGGAGTAAAAGTACAGAGGAGTTCTCTTTTCTGGTTTACTTTTGACCCTAAAATGAAGCCTTCAGGCATTATCTAGATAAAATACTAATCTCCTGGACACAGTCCTAGGCTTCTTCACTGGCATTTGCTAGCTGTAGTTCCCTTCCAAATCTAATCAAAGGTCTATACTCCCCACAACCTTCCCTTACCTCCAACACCTGACCCCAAACTTTCAATATTAACTTTTGCCTGGATTCTATGTTGTCATATCATGTGATACTCAACACATCCAATTTGTTACTTGGTTTCTACTGAAAGCAATTCTCACTTGACTGATGTGCACAGGAATCCCAAAATTCTGCAATAAAATGTGTTAGAGTTTACTGTACTTATTATTGGTTTTATACGTACAGTTGTAAACTAATAATGAGATGGCAAAACACAGTGTTTAAGATCATGGATGCTGTGGTCAGATTGCCTGGGTTATAATTCTAGCTCTGTTGCTTTGTGACCTTGGGCAAGTTATTTAACCTCTCTGTGACAGAGTCTACTTTTCTGAATAAAGGGAATAACAACATGCTTTACTTTCCAGGGTTGTTATGGAGATTAGATGGGTTAATGTTTGTAAAGCACTTGGAATGGAGCCTGTCATATAGTCAGTGGTATGTAAGTGTTTGTTATACAGTAACAGTTGCCATTTATGGAGGCTTAGTTATCTCCCAGGCACAGAGCATGTTACTTTCAACCCTCTCAATCATGCAAGGTAGATAAATTATTTACAGTGATGCAGGAGGGCTGGCCAGTACTTGCTTATGAGAGCTGAATGTTAAATTTTCAGAAAGTTTGCAAGTCAGTTAAACAGAGACATTACTAAAAATTAAATTATATAAATGTACAATCAAATTATATTAAACACAAGGCAATAAATATTCAAATTTCATCACCTCCTAAGTATTTTACTACTGTCTATGCTCTTTTCGTTTGTTTGTTTTTTTTAGAGAGAGACAGGTCTCACTATGTTTCCCAAGCTGGACTCAAACTCCTGGGATCAAGGGATGCTCCTGTCTTTGCCTCCCAAAGTACTGAGATTACAGATGTGAGTCACTGTGCCTGGCCTATCTATGCTCTTGAGGTCATTTAAGTTTATTGTGTCTGTATGGTGGAAATAGTGGTGTGATACTGTGCAACTCTTCCTAACTCTGCATTCTATGGCATCAATATCTGTAGCTTGAATTTTGCCATGTGGAGCATTTATACCACAGAAGTGCAACCACTTCAGATCAGGGCTTTTTTTATTTAGCAAGTTGGTTATTACACATTTATCTGTACATCGCTGGATATTATTATCTCTTCTTTTAAGATGATAAAAGAGGTTAAATGATTTGCCTAAAGCCACACAGCTAGTAAGTGGTAAAGCTGGGATTCAGGCCCAGATTTTTGTTTGTTTGCTTTCTTGCTTTTTACAAGAAAAATTGTTTCCAAAGCCCATATGCTTTTCATTCAGTTACCCTCCAAATTGGAAAAGGAATAGTCAAACTGGGTAGACCTTAGACACAGAAACAGAAAAGCTATCTCTTTTCTTCCCCCTCCAGCTCTCCTGCCCTTAATGTACACACTCAACCCCTAGTCTACCCAATCCTGTGCACAGCTGTAGTCATTCCTTTCTAGTCCCATTATCCCAACCCAGACTTAGAGATACCTTTCATTATTTATCTTGATTTGATAATTACTGCCTTGCTTTGCACCACTTTTGCCCATTATCCCTTCTTCCCAGAATTTCCTTTCTATTGTCCAAGGTTAAGATTAAACCCAGTCTTTCTAATACCTCTACCTATTTTCTATTTTCCTAGTTTGAGAAGGCTTGCCACTGTAGTTAAGATTCCGCAAATACCTTTTCCTGTGGCAGCAGCCGGGGTGAGAGGAGCGTGGCTGTCTCCTCTCTCTGCCATGGCACGTGCTCTCCCACTGACATCGGTGTACTCTGAAAAGGGGGAGTCATCTGGCAAAAATGTCACTTTGCCTGCTGTATTCAAGGCTCCTATTCGACCAGATATTGTGAACTCTGTTCACACCAACTTGCGCAAAAACAACAGACAGCCCTACGCTGTCAGTGAATTAGCAGGTCATCAGACCAGTGCTGAGTCTTGGGGTACTGGCAGAGCTGTGGCTCGAATTCCCAGAGTTCCAGGTGGTGGGATTCACTGCTCTGGCAGGGTGCTTTTGGAGACATGTGTTGTGGAGGCCGAATGTCTGCACCAACCAAAACCTGGCACTGTTGGCATTGCAGAGTGAACACAACCCAAAAATGATATGCCATCTGTTCTGCCCTGGCTGCCTCAGCCCTACCAGCACTGGTCATGTCTAAAGGTCATCGTATTGAGGAAGTTCCTGAACTTCCTTTGGTAGTCGAAGATAAAGTTGAAGGCTGCAAGAAGACCAAGGAAGCTGTTTTGCTCCTTAAGAAACTTAAAGCCTGGAATGATATCAAAAAGGTCTATGCCTCTCAGTGAATGAGAGCTGGCAAAGGCAAAATGAGAAACCGTCGCCGTATCCAGCGCAGGGGGCCATGCATCATCTATAATGAGAATAATGGCATCATCAAGGCCTTCAGAAACATCCCTGGAATTACTCTGCTTAATGTAAGCAAACTGAACATTTTGAAGCTTGCTTCTGGTGGGCATGTGGGACGTTTCTGCATCTGGACTGAGAGTGCTTTCCGGAAGTTAGATGAATTGTATGGCACTTGGTGTAAAGCCGCTTCCCTCAAGAGTAATTACAATCTTCCCATGCACAAGATGATTAATACAGATCTTAGCAGAATCTTGAAAAGCCCAGAGATCCAAAGAGCCCTTCAAGCACCACGTAAGAAGATTCATTGCAGAGTCCTAAAGAAGAACCCACTGAAAAATCTGAGAATCATGTTGAAGCTAAACCCATGTGCAAAGACCATGCACTGGAATACCATTCTTCGCCAGGCCAGGAATCATAAGCTCCGGGTGGATAAGGCAGCTGCTGCAGCAGCAGCGCTAGAAGCCAAATCAGATGAGAAGGCGGCGGTTGCAGGCAAGAAGCCTGTGGTAGGTAAGAAAGGAAAGAAGGCTGCTGTTGGTGTTAAGAAGCAGAAGAAGCCTCTAGTGGGAAAAAAGGCAGCAGCTACCAAGAAACCAGCCCCTGAAAAGAAGCCTGCAGAAAAGAAACCTACTACAGAGGAAAAGAAGCCTGCTGCATAAACTCTTAAATTTGATTATTCCATAAGGGTCACATCATTTTGGACAGCTTCTTTTGAAAAAATACGTGATCATACAGGCAGTGAGAAAAAAAAAAAAGATTCCTCAAATAATCAATTTCCTTAAACTTTTGATTAATGCAAACATCCATGTAGAAAACTATATATACATATCAAAAGTATATACCTCAAATCATTTTCCAAACTCAACACACCATGCAACCAGCACCAAGATCAAGAACATTACCTTCACTGGCCGGGCGCGGTGGCTCAAGCCTGTAATCCCAGCACTTTGGGAGGCCGAGACGGGCGGATCACGAGGTCAGGAGATCGAGACCATCCTGGCTAACACGGTGAAACCCTGTCTCTACTAAAAATACAAAAAACTAGCCGGGCGAGGTGGCGGGCGCCTGTAGTCCCAGCTACTTGGGAGGCTGAGACAGGAGAATGGCGTAAACCCGGGAGGCGGAGCTTGCAGTGAGCTGAGATCTGGCCACTGCACTCCAGCCTGGGCGACAGAGCGAGACTCCGTCTCAACAAAAAAAAAAAAAAAAAAAAAAAAGAACATTACCTTCATCTCAGAAGCCTCCTCATACTCCCTTCCAGTTTCTACCCTACCAAGGGAAACCACTAATCCAGCTAAGTCATTCAACCCTAATATTGGCATGTCCATTGGGTTGGGCTGGGTACTCTAAACAGTGTGGTTGATATAGGAGTTAAGAAGAAATCACTTAGGCAAATAGTAAGAGGATAGGAGTCCACGGTAAGGCTTTTCTTTTTAATGAAAAGCAGCCCCAAATCATTTTATAACAAAGACCAGCCTGTAAAGTCGAGCTGCAGATGTAGACAAGCAAGTTGGGAGCTTGCATGGGTGAATGTGGGCAGGAACTAGGGACTAGACATGTTCAAGATGGCGGCTCCATCATCCCTTCTCTGCTAGCCACGTGTACAGTAAGGAGCAGACAAGATGGTGCCAGCCAAGGAGAGTTCATTTGCATCATAAGATTAGGGTGGGGATACCAGCCTTCTCCCTGGGCTATGT
This sequence comes from Colobus angolensis palliatus, assembly GCF_000951035.1. NCBI lineage: Eukaryota > Metazoa > Chordata > Mammalia > Primates > Cercopithecidae > Colobus > Colobus angolensis. Next base: position 1,897,897 of record NW_012115211.1, on the reverse strand, counting down.
AAATGTCACAACTGATCGAAACAATCTGTGAGCCCTACATAAATCAGACACCGCCTCCTCAAGCTGGACTACAAAGTCCAGTACATCTGCCACCATGATCACTAGGAGACCCCCACTCTCTCTCTATAAAGAGAACTGTTTCTCTTTCTCTTCTGCCTATTAAACCTCTGCTCCTAAACTCTTTGTGTTAGTGTCCTAAATTTTCTTGGCGCCAGACTACCAACCCCAGGGTATATAGCCCACACAATGTAGCCACTTCACTGTCATCTGCTCCATTTGGCATAGGGATAGCATCAAGACTCTTCCCTGGCCAATTATCTTGACTTACTTCCCACTCCTGTGGAGCACTGACAAGAGGCCTGAGTTCTGATCCCACAGCAACCACCTACTAATCCTGGAAAAATCTACTTCTCTCTAAGTCTCAACAATCTAGTCTCTAAAATACGGACAATGGCCAGGTGCAGTGGCTCACACTTGTAACCCCAGCACTTTGGGAGGCAGAGGCGGGCGGATCACTTGAGGTCAGAAATTCAAGACCAGCCTGGCCAACAAGGCAAAACCCCCTCTCTACTAAAAATACAGTTTGGTGTGGTGGTGCATGCCTGCAATCCCAGCTACTCAGGAGGTGGAGGCATGAGAATCGCATGAACCTGTGAGGCAGAGAGATTGCAGTGAGTGAAGATCATGCCACTGCACTCCAGCCTGGGCGACAGAGCGAGACTCCATCTCAAAAAATAAGACAAAATAAATTAATAGGCCGGCCGTGGTGGCTCACGCCTGTAATCCCAGCACTTTGGGAGGCGGAGGCAGGCGGATTGCCTGAGGTTGGGAGTTCAAGACCAGCCTGACCAACATGGAGAAACCTGTCTCTACTAAAAATACAAAATGAGGCACATGTATACATATGTAACAAACCTGCAGGTTGTGCACATGTACCCTAGAGCTTAAAGTATAAAAAAAGTTACAGTTTTTAGGTACAAGAATATTTGTATTTTAGATGTTGAAACATACACAAAATAAAATAAAATAAAAATAAAAATACAAAATTAGCTGGGCATGGTGGTGCAGGCCTGTAATCCCAGCTACTTGGGAAGCTGAGGCAGGAGAATCGCTTGAACCCGGGAGGCGGAAGTTGTGGTGAGCCGAGATTGCGCCATTGCACTTCAGCCTGGGCAACAGGAGCAAAATTCCATCTCAAAATAAATAAATAAATAAATAAAATATGGACAATATAATGCATTTGCAGCATTGCTATGAGGACTAAATGAAATATTGCTCTCAAAGTACCTGGTGCAGTGTGTCTGCCATATAATAATGTAATAGTCAATGATTATAGATTTTATTGTGTGCAGGTACTGCGTGATGGTTTTAGGTATATTACCTCATTTATAATTGGCCAAATAGAATTATTTGATTTTCTCATCTGCTTCCAGTTTTTCATGTCTCAGTCAAGGGCATCACCGCTTACCTAAAGATTTATGTTCCATATCTAGGTATTTTCCTTGATTCCTGTTTTTTCCACACTCCACTTATCTAATTCATCAGCAGGTTTTGCTGACTAGCAGAAAACTCAAGTCACTCAGTTCTCTCAATTTCCACTACCACTACTCTATTTTTAAAAATGTATTGGCTGGGCACGGTGGCTTACGCCTGTAATCCCAGCACTTTGGGAGGCCGACGCAGGTGGATCACCTGAGGTTAGGAGTTCAATACCAGCCTGGCCAACATGGTGAAACCCTGTCTCTACTAAAAATCCAAAAAACTAGCTGGGCGTGGTGGTGGGCACCAGTAATCCCAGCAACTTGGGAGGCAGAGGCAGGAGAATCACTTGAACCCAGGAGGCAGAGGTTGCAGTGAGCCGAGATTGCACCATTGCACTCCAACCTGGGGAACAGGAGCAAAACTCCATCTCAAAAAAAAGAAAAAATTACTATTTTTTGAGACAGGGTCTCACCCTGTCACCCAGGCTGTATGCAGTGGCGTTATCAAGTGCTCACTGCAGCCTGTACCTCCTGGGCTCAATCCATCCTCCCACTTCAGAGCTGGGACCACAGAACACAGGCTTGCACCACCACCATGGCTTTTTTTTTTTTTTTTTAGTAGAGATGGAGTTTCACTATGTTGCTGAGGCTGGTCTCGAAATCTTGGGGCTCAAGTGATCCCCTTGCCTTGGCCTCCCAAAGCGCTGGGATTGTAGGTGTGACCTACTGTGTCCGGCACTGCTACCCTACTTTATTTATTTATTTTGAGAGGGGGTCTCACTCTGTTTCCCAGGCTAGAGTGCAGTGGCATGATCTCAGCTCACCGCAACCTCTGTCTCCCAGGTTCAAGTGATTTTCCTGCCTCAGCCTACCAAGTAGCTGGGATTATAGGCGTGTGCCACCACACCTGGCTAATTTTTGTATTTTTAGTAGAGACAGGGTTTCGCCATGTTGGCCAGGCTGGTCTCAAACTCCTGACCTCAGGTGATCTGCCTGCCTCGGCCTCCCAAAGTGCTGGGATTACAGGTGTGAGCCACTGCGCTGAGCCATTTTATTTTATTTTTAGACTGAGTCTCCCTCTGTTTCCCAAGCTGAAGTGCAGTGGCATGATCTTGGCTCACTGCAACCTCCACCTCCTGGATTCAAGACATTCTCCTGCCTCAGCCCTGCGAGTAGCTGGGACTATAGGCACGTGGCACCATGCCCAGCTAATTTTTATATTTTTAGTAGAGACAGGAGTTCACTATGTTGGCCAGGCAGGTCTCAAACTCCTGACCTCAGGTGATTCATTCCCCTCGGCCTCCCAAAGTGCTGGGATTACAGGCGTTAGTCACCGCACCCGGTCTGCTGCCCTATTTTAAACCACCACTATCCTTCACTTAAATATCTCAGAATGTAAGCTACATGTATTGTGCATAGCTGCAGCCCCAGCACTTCAGCACTCAGAATAGTATCTGGCTTTTCTCAGGATTTTGCTGTGCTTTGAATGAATGCATGTTGCAACAAGCCTTTGAAGTAGGTACTGTTATTATTCTCATTTTATAGATAAGGAAATAGGCTCCTAGTGGATAAAGAATTACCTAAGTTTACACAACAAACTGCAAAACGAGGATTCAAACCCAGTAAGTTTGATTCACGTATGCACTACAGCTGCGGTACTGAACTGCACCAGCTTATGCTGAAGTCAATTATTAAAGATTTTTGGGGGGTGATAGTAGGAGAAATTTGAGTTGAAATTCCACAATCTGATAACTTTTCTCCAAGTTTTCCTGAGAACACAGCTCGTGCACCTCTTCACATTCTCCTAGGCACAACTATTTGGTTTCTCCCAAGTATCTCTCACCCGCCTCTTCTCCTAACAATCCAGAGATAATGAACTCTTTTCCAGCAAATTCTCCTGCCTCTATCCGAAACACTCAGCCTCTCTTCATCCCCTCTGGAAAAACCTTCCCTAATTTCTCAACTCTGAAGGATTATAACAGGCAGTACTTTTCCCCAGTTGGCAGCACTACTAAAATTACTTGTTTTCAATAGTTCCCTTTTATCCGGGCTTTCCCGGGTTTCATCACCCGCAGCCAACCTCGGTAGGGAAATATTATATCCAATGACATCTGTTGAGAGACCATATTCACTAATGTTTATTACAGTATAATAATAATAATTGTTCTATTTTATCGTTAGTTATTTTTGTTAATCTCTTACTGTGCCTAATTTATAAATTAAACTTTAACACAAGCACGTAGGTATAGGAAAAAACTAGCCAGGAGACCCCGCACTTCGCTGTTTCCTACTAGCTCTGCCTACTTCAGTCTGCGCCGTCTCCATAACTAGTTTGACTCGCAGAGGGCCGCCGTAGTGCGTCGCTTCCGTTGCCGGGGAAACGACCCGGGACCTGGGAGGGAGCAAAGACGTTTCCCGCCGGCGGGAGCTGTGTCTGTGGTTGAGAAAGGGGCTAGAGGCGGGTCCCAGCGCTGCCGCACCATGGCGGACCAGCTTTATCTGGAAAATATAGACGAGTTCGTCACGGACCAAAACAAGATCGTGAGCAGCTACTACTGGGGAACGCGGGCGTGCGACCGGGGTCCTGGGCCCTACTGGGGCGGCGGGAGCCTTGACCCTCTCTCTGCGGTGGCTTCGTGGGGAGCAGGGGGAGACAGGTCCCCACGAGGGGACCTGGGCGAGCTCTGTGCCCCAGGGCGAGCGAGGACTCGTCGGGAAGGTCCTCCGGCACACACGGAAGTCCGCGTCCCTTGGGTGGGCGTGCTCTGAACAGAGCCTGGGGCTGGAGCCGCGGAGACCGGGCGCGGAGGGAGGGCCGTTGGCTGAGTATTTCTAAGGCGTCCCTACACCTATCTTTTAAGGTGGTTGGCGTTTAAAGTTTTACGTTTATAGTTGAGGAAATCGTGTCTTAACTGTGTTGAGTTACAAGTTGTGTAACCTCCAGATACTGTTTCCTCTTCCTGGAAATTTAAGCATTGTTAGAGGTTTGACCCGCCTCACAGGGGTGCGGTAAAGATCAAGCGAGATGATAGATGTGAGTGCACTTTTCAAACCTTGATGATCGAGTGCATGCTGTGTGCCAAGGCACTTTCATCTTTACAGTGACCTCCCCGCAACCTACCCCAGGTCGGTGGTGGTATCCTTAGATGAGGAAATTGAATCTGAGGGGCCAAATAACTTGTTTATTTCCGGTTGGTGAAGGATAGGCAATTTTTCAACCTACGTCTGTCCTCTTACTAATGCTTTCTTCTACATCACACTGCCTTTGCCTAACCTGTGCAAGTCTTCTAACTATTGGAAGCTTGACATTTGGAATTGGAAGAGACTTTGAGAGAAGAGAGTGCAGGGATGAAGGCTTGATGCTGGTAGTTCCCAATCTGATCTCTTATAAAAATATTTACCCACTTTGTTCATTTCCTGACCCCTGCACCACCTGCGCCCTTTAATGTTTGTTTGCATGGGTGCAACTTTCTTTAGAAGTTTCTGAGACATCACACTTTAAAGTCATCTAGCTTCTGCATGAGTTTTAGGATGGCTTTGGCTGGTGGTCCCAAAAAAAAGACATCATGAGGAAAGGGCCTAAGTAAAACAAGGAATGTGAGAAAAATGAGAGCTTTTTCTGTTAGGTATGTTCAACCTGTCTTTTTAGATTATTTTTCATTAGTTCATGAAACAAACTTACTAGCATTTTTAAGATAAATAACTTGGTCCTACCTACCCAGATAGATAGTTCTTGGCAAAGCTGCAGTGGCATTTGTTGTAATTTATAAGGCATAACCATCTAAGAATAGGAATCTTTAGGAACAGACTCTCGGGACTGATCCGCACTCTGGAGTCATCTAATAAAACATTTGAAAATGTTTTTCTTCTTACAGGTGACATACAAATGGCTGAGCTATACCCTAGGGGTTCATGTTAACCAGGCCAAACAGTAAGTCCAATTTACTACCAATTTTAATCACATTGGAGTTTTTTGTTTTGTTTTTTGTTGTGCTTTGCTTTTAACTCTACAGATAGCCTATAGATTAGAGCTAATTTTCTGGGTAAATGAAAATAATACACTTTTTACTACCTTTTGTCTTGTTTAAAATATTGGTGGACTTGTATTAGGTTGGTGCAAAAATAATCGTGGTTTTTGCCATTACTTTTGCAGCAACCTAAATATATAAAGGTATGATGGTAAATTTATTGGATTTATTTGCAGCCTTGGGCTCTGGTTAACATCACTTTGTTAATTCAAATTTATTAAATGGCCTGCCCAGTTCTGTTTACATCTCGGATTTGTATGTTTGTTTCTTACATCTTCACTATGTTTCCACATGTTCTTCTTAGGCTCATTTCTGGATGTTATTGAAATGCTTCCATAATGAGGTCAACAGGTGTTTGACACAAGCTGTATGACAGTATAAGAGATGGGAGAACTATTTAAGTGAAACTGAAAAGAATATGTTTAGGCTGGTACAGAACATTATTATTCTTGAATTTTGCCATATCACCTTTTCTTACTGAAACCTTGATCCAGTTTGAAACCAGAGGAGAAAAGGCAAGCTTTTGAAATAACTTTAGAATGTTTTGACCTGCATAGGTGCCAGTATCATCTATGTCCCAAAAGGGGGAATTAGTAAACAGGTTGAGGACACAAATATTGGGTTAATTGCTCATTTAGTTTGTTTTATTCCTAAGGATGGTCTGAGTTTTCTCTATTCTTTGAGTCGTACGAACTTTTTTTTTTTCCGTTTTCTTTTTTTTGAGACAGAGCCTTGCTCTGTCACCCAGACTGGAGTGCAGAGGCATGCACTCAGCTCACTGCAACCTCTGCCTCCCAGGTTCAAGCAATTCTGCTGCCTCAGTCTCCCAAGTAGCTGGGATTACAGGCGCCACCACCACACCCAGATAATTTTTATATTTTTAGTAGAGATGGGATTTCACTATGTTGGCCAGGCTAATCTCAAACTACTAACTTCAAATGATCCGCCTGCCAAAGCCTCCCAAATTGCTGGGATTACAGGTGTGAGCCACCATGCCTGAAGGAGCCATAGGAACTTTCTTTGAGCCTTAAGAACGTTCCACAAGTCTTAGAAAGTTCCTAGTCTCTAGAATGGGTTGCTTTGACTCTATCCTAAACCTGTGTTAGACAGGTTTAGGAGTCTGATTTTGGTGGTGATGGTTAGGCTTTCAAACCTGAAAGTCTTAGCCTAGGGGTAGATTGGGACTAGTTTTGACTGCGATTGCCCAAGAGCAGCTGGCCCAAACCCAAGAGGTTCAGTTAACTTTGGGAATGGATACCTATGGTTTATTGTTCGTTGTGGTTATGGATGTTTAAAGTGAAATTAGGCAACTATTACTAAGCCTATTGGGATATAAAGATGTATACTGTGAACTAGAGTTCCCTAAAGGTGAAATGAAGGTGCCTGCAATTTTACTGTAGCTACCTGATTACGTCTAATTTTTGTAGCATTAATGCACTGTCTAGCTCCTATCTACCCAACTTCATCTCATACCACTTTCTACCTCACTTACTATATTCTAGCCATATTTGCCTTTCTGTTCTCCAAATATGCCAAGCTTATTCTCACTTTAGGATCCCTCTGCCTGGAATGCTCTTTCAGCTGTCCTCGTCCTTCAGATTTCAGCTCAGATTTTACATGTTACCACTTGTAAGGAATCTTACTAATCCTCTATTTCAAGTATCCCCACCCCTCCCCAACTCTGTCATATCATTCTGTTAATTTCTTTAGTAATTCTCCCTTTAAAAAGTTTATTGAGATATAATTCACCAATTTAAGGTGTATAATTCAGTAGTTTTTAGTATATTCACAGAGTTGTGTAACCATCACCACAGTTTTATAACATATTCGTCACTCTAAAAAGAAACTACCCACTATCACTCACTCACCATTTCTCCCCTACCTCTACGCCCTCAGCCCTAGACAACCACTAATCTTTCTGCCTCTAGATTTGCCTGTTCCGAATATGTCGTATAAATGCAATCATACATAGTCTTATAATGTCTGGTTTTTTTTCACTTAGCATGCATCACTACTTAATTTGTTCTTATGGCTAAATAATATCCCATTATATAATTTATTAGTTTCCAAGGGCTGCCGTAACAATATACTACAAATTGGGTGGCTTAAGACGACAGATATTTAATATCTTATAGTACTGGAGGCTAGAAGTAAAAATCAAGGTGTTGGCAGGGCTGTGTGCTGTCTCTGAAATCTATAGGAAAGAATCTCATTCTTTACTTTTTCTCACCTTTGGTGGTTTGCTGGCAATCATTGGCATTTCTTGGCTTGTAGCTGTGTAATTCCAATCTCTGCCTTCATTGTCGTGGCATTCTCCCTGTGTAATCTGTATCTTTGCATGTGTATCTTACATGAACACCAGTCATATTGAATTACGAATCCACCCTACTCCAATATGACCTCGTCTTAACTAATTACATGTGCAATACTCTATTTCTAAATAAGGTCACATTTTAAGGTATTGGGGGTTAGGGCTTCACCATATCTTTTTGGAGATGTGATTCAGTCTCCAAATATATATGGATACAACAAATTTTGTTTATTCATCATTAATAGACATTTGGGTGATTTCCATATTTTGACTGCTATGAATAATGCTGTTATGAACATTCATGTATAAGTGTTTATATGAACATATATTTTCAGTTATCTTGGGTATATGTATTAGTCCCTTCTCATGCTGCTATGAAGACATATGTGAGATTGAATTTATAAAGACGAGGTTTAATTGACTCACAGTTCTGCGTGGCTGGGGAGGCCTCAGGAGACTTGGCAGAAGGCATCTTTTCACTGGTTGGCAGGAGAGAGAATGAGTGTCGAGCGAAGTGGGAAGCCCCTTGTAAAACCATCAGATCTCGTGAGAACTCACTGTCATGAGAAGAGCTTGGGGGAACTGCCCCCATAATTCAGTTACCTCCACCTGGTCCTGTCTTTGACACGTGGGGATTATTACAATTCAAGTTGAGATCTGGGTGGGGACACAGCCAAACCATATTAGTATCTATACCTAGGATTGGAATTGCTGGGTTATGAGATAATTCTGTGTTTAACATTTTGAGGAACTGACAAACTATTTTTCATAATGGCTGCACTGTCTTACCGTCCTAACAGTATATGAGTATTTCAGTTTCTCCACATTCTGGTCAACACTAACACTTTTTTTTTCCCTTAGACTTCTCGTGGAGGAACTCTTTTTTTTTTTTTGAGATGGGGTTTCACTGTGTTGCCCAGGCTGGATTTGAACTCAAGGATCCTCCCGCCTCAGCCTCCCAAGTAGCTGTACGGGTGTACGTCACCACACCTGGCTAAAACTTTTTGTTATGTCTTATTTTAACCATCCTAGCGGATGTGAAGTGGTATCTCATAAATGATGTTGATTTGCGTTTTCCTAATGACTAATGATGCTGAATATCTTTTCATATGCGTCTTGGCCATTTGTGTATCTTTGGAGAAATGATATTCAAAATTTTGCCCATTTCTGTCATTGGGTACTTTTGGTTGTTTTTGAGTTTTAAGAGTTCTTTATATGTTCTGAATATAAGACCCTGATTAAAAAATGATTTGCAAAAATTTTCTACCATTCTGTGGATTCTAGCCCTGCCAACACCTTGATTTTTACTTCTAGCCTCCAGTACTATAAGATATTAAATATCTGTCGTCTTAAGCCACCCAATTTGTAGTATATTGTTACGGCAGCCCTTGGAAACTAATAAATTATATAATGGGATATTATTTAGCCATAAGAACAAATTAAGTAGTGATGCATGCTAAGTGAAAAAAAGTACAAAGAAAGTACCATCTTTGTACTTTCTTGATGGTGTGCTTTGAAGTTCAGACATTTTTTGTTGTTGTTGTTGTTTGAGACAGAATGTCACTCTGTTGCCCAAGCTGGAGTGCAGTGGTGTGATCTCAGCCCACTTCTGCCTTGACTTCCCTGGGCTCAGGTGATTTTCCCACCTCAGCTTCCCAAGTAGCCAGGACTACAGGTGCATGCCACCACACTCAGCTAATTTTTTTATTTTTTGTAGAGATGGAGTCTCGCCATGTTTCACAGGCTGGTCCCAGGCTGGTCTTGATCTCCTAGGCTCAAGCCCCTGCCTTGGCCTCCCAAAGTGCTGGGATTACAGACATGAGCCACCATGCCTGGCCAATGGAAGTTTTTATTGCTGATAAAGTCCAATTTATTTATTTTTCCTTTTGTTGCTTATGCTTTTTTAAGTTTAAATTTTAAAAGGATTAATTTTTTTTTATCTTACTATTATTATTTTTAGTAGAAACGAGATCTCGCTATGTTGCCCAGGCTGGTCTCAAACTCCTGACCTCAAGTGATCCTCCCACCTTGGCCTCCCAGAATGCTGGAATTACAGATATGAGCCACTGTGCCTGGCCTAAGGAGTTTTTTTTTTTTTTTTTTTTTTGAGACAGAAGCCTTGCTCTGTTGCCTAGGCTGGAGTCCAATGGCGTGATCTCGGCTCACTGCAACCTCCGCCTCCCTGGTTCAAGCCATTCTCCTGCCTCAGCCTCCCAGGTAGCTGGGACTACAGGCATGTGCCACTACGCCTGGCCAATTTTATTGTATTTTTAGTAGAGATGGGGTTTCACCATGCTGGCCAGGCTGGTCTCGAACTCCTGACCTCAAGTGATCCTCCCACCTTGGCCTCCCAGAAAGTGCTGGGATTACAGACGTGAGCTATTGTGCCCAGCCAAGATTTTTTAAATTGACAAGTTAAGTTGTATGTATTTATTGTGTACAACATTATATTTTGAAGTATATGTACATTGTGGAATAGTTAAATCTAGCTAATAAATGTATTACATCACACAGTTATTTTGGTGGTAAAAACATTTAATGTCTACCATCTTTGCATTTTTCAAGAATATAATGTATCATCATTAACTATAGTCACCATGCTATACAGTAGAGCTCTTGAACTTATTCCTGTCTAACTGTAATTATGTATCCTTTGAACGACATCTCCCCATTCCCCCTTCGCTAACCACCTCAGCCTATGGAAAGAAAATTCTGCTTTCTACTTCTGTGAGATCAACTTTTACAGATTCCACAAATGAGTGAGATCATGTGGTATTTGTCTATGTCTGGCTTATTTCAGTTAACATAGTCTCTTCCAGATTCATCCATTTTGTTGCAAATGATAGGATTTTATTCATTTTTATGGCTGAATAGTATTCCATTGTGTATATACACTCTATTTACTTTATGCATTTATCTGTTAATGGACATAGGTTGATTCCATATCTTGGCTATTGTAAATAGTGCTGCAATAAGCATGTGAGTGCAAATGTCTCTGACATACTGATTTCATTTCCTTTGGATGTATATCCGTAGTGGGACTGCTGGATCATACAGTAGCGCTGTTTTTGATATTTTGAGGAACCTCCATACCGTTTTACACAATAGCTATATTAATTTACATTCCCACCAACAGTGTATAAGCATTCTCTTTTCTCCATACCCTTGCTGTGTTTTCTTTTTGATGTGTTGCATATGCTTCTGACATAGTATCTAAGAAGGCTTTGCCTAACCCAGGGTTGTGAAGATTTACTCCTGTGCTTTTTTTCTAAGATTTCTTAGTTTTTGCACTTACATTTAATTCTGTAATCCACTTAGAGTTTTAAAAAAATCATTGTTATCACTATATTTAAGTTTTCTACAGATCATGTGCTTGTTAACATCATTATTATTATTGTTTTGAGACAGCGTTTCACTCTGTTGCCCAGATGGAAATGCAGTGGCGCAATTTTGGCTCACTGCAACTTTGGCCTCCCAGGCTCAAGTGATTCTCCCTCCTCAGCCTCCCGACTGGCTGGACCTACAGGCACACGCCACCACACCTGGCTACTTTTTGTATTTTTTTGTAGAGATGGGGTTTCACTGTGTTGCACAGGCTGGTCTCGAACTCCCGGGCTGAAGCCATCCTCCTGCCTTGTCCTCCAAAGTGCTGGGATTGCAGGTATGAGCCACTGCACCTGGCCATGTACTTGTTAACATTAGAAATGCTTCAGTCAGGTGGGTGTGGTGACTCAGTTGTATTAGTCCCAACACTTGAGGAGGCTGAGGTGGGAGAATTGCTTGAGCCCAGGAGTTCAGGGCGAGCCTGGGCAACATAGTGAGACCCCCATCTTTTATAAAAAGGTTTTTTAAAATATAAGTTGGGTGTGGTGGCATGCACCTGTAGTCTTAGCTACTTGGAAGGCTGAGACAGGAGAATTGTCTGAGCCCAGGAGTTCAAGGCTGCAGTGAGCTATGATCCCACCTGGGTGACAGAGCAAGACCCTGTCTCTAAAACAGAAAGGGAGAGAGAAAAAAGGAAGGAAAGAAAGAAAAAGAAATGCTTTAGTCATTATACTAAGACTATACTAAAGCTTTCAGATTTGGTGTTAGTTCAAGCTAATTTTTAAACAAATCACTGAAATGTATAAATATTGACTATATCTTCTAGGAATCACTTGGAGTTAATTTTTTGTGTATGGTGTAAGGAAAGGTCTTGAATGTCTGGACTCAAGCAGTCCTCCTGCCTCAGCCTTCCAAAGCACTGGAATTATAGGCATGAGCCACCAAGCTCGGCCTCACTATTTTCGCAAACATTTCTCTCACATAATTTTTTTTTTTTCTTTTTGACGGAGCCTTGCTCTGTCACCCAGGCCAGAGTGCAGTGGTGGAACTTGGCCCACTGCAACCTCTGCCTTCCAGGTTCAAGCGATTCTCCTGCTTCAGCCTCCCGAATAGTGGGGAATTACAGGCACCCGCCACCATGCCTGGCTAATTGTTGTATTTTTAGTAGAGACAGGGTTTCACGATCTTGGCCAGGCTAGTCTTGAACTCCTGACCTCGTGATCCGCCCGCCTCGGCCTCCCAAAGTGCTGAGATTACAGGCTTGAGCCAGTGTGCCCGGCCTCATACTGTTTTCTTTAGCATTATTTCAGGCTATGTCATACAACAGTAAACCTGACAGACAAGCCCACCCCCGCACCCACCAATTGATTTAAACAAGATAATTTCAGTTTGTGAAAATGCTGTGAAAGAATTAAGTTAGGTTAGAGAAAGCAGTATGGGCAATACATTGTACTCATCCTGGGGAACATTATGGGTGGAACTGATCAGGAGGGAAGATTAATGAATTAAAATGGGAAGCTATAATTAATCTTATGTGTAGGAAGTGTATCTTGTAAGAAGTCATATATGTTGTTATTATTTTTTATTTTTTTGAGATGGAGTCTTGCTCTGTTGCCCAGGCTGGAGTGCAATGGCACAATCTCGACTCACTGCAACCTCCGCCTGCCGGATTCAAGCAATTCTCCTGCCTCAGCCTCCCAAGTAGCTGGGGCTACAGGCACG